>NW_024081251.1:986666-1003899 GCF_003009895.1 Hyaena hyaena | reverse complement strand
AAGAAAGAAAGAAAGAAAGAAAGAAAGAAAGAAAGAAAGAAAGAAAGAAAGAAAGAAAGAAAGAAAGAAAAGGCTCTGGGAATGCACAGTCAAATGGTCTAAGGCACTCATTCAATGAGTGTTTGCTAGGGGCTCACTGAATGCACAGGCACCTAGGGGTTACTGGATTCTAGGGTGATGGATCAAGAGTATTCAAGTAGAGCAGAGCTGTAACTTCAAAGTCTAGCCTAGTAGATCCAAGGTTGAGGCGGATGGGAGAAGTAACATTGGAAGAGGAAATAAGGGAGAGGGGAGGGGTCAAAGCAGGACAGGAACAAGCAAGCAGCAGATCCATGGTTAGCGGACAAGACCAGAAATGCAAAAAGAAGACATAAAAACGGTGTGTGGGCATGCGTGTTCGCGGACGGGCAGGCACAGGTCTGCCTGCATCGAGTCTCTGAAAGTATAAGTCATCGCTCTCTGTAGGGGCCGAGTTCACAGCCACGTACATGTAAAATTCTTAGCCTCGAGGCTTCTCTAAGGTGGTAAACAATAAGACTGCAGACTCATAAGTTCCTACGACAGTTAGTAAATCTTATTAAGCACGTTATGAACAGGATATCTTTCTCGAGCAAGACAAGTGGGTGAAATAAACGATCAGCTTGCTAACTGTAAGAGCAAACAGTGTACAACATGGAAAAGCCCAGCACAGGGAAACGTGACGGGTCAGAACGATACCCATACTACAAGAGGCAGCTCTTTAAATTCTCTGCCACTAAGCCTCCCAAACAAGGAAAAGTTAGCACACATGATAACCCTGGCCATGATAATGACGATGATGAAGATGATTACAATTCTATTTTTATATTCATGCACGAGCCCCATGCAGACTACTTTTGAATCATTATTCACAGGAAGGCCACAAACCCGGGTTTGTCACTCTCACTGTATACATAAGCAAATAGAAGATACAGAGACTCCCCAGTATAGCCATGATTATATAGCAATAAAAGCAGGAGATAAGGATTAAGTCCAAATGTAACCGGTTCCAAAACTGGGTCCCTCACCTATGTTGGTCTCTAACCTGAGACGGAAATCACAACAGCTCTGAGTGAAAGACAGGTGGTGATTCCACCTCTAATCTAACAATTGGTAAAGAGGCAAATTGTACTGGACTCTTCGAGAGGGTCAGAAAAATTAAAATGGCGCCTGGGTGGCTCAGTTGGTTAAGCGTCTGACTTCAGCTCAGGTCATAATCTCACAGTTCGTGGGTTCGAGCCCTGCGTCAGGCTCTGTGCTGACAGCTCAGAGCCTAGAGCCTGCTTCAGATTCTGTGTCTACCTCTCTCTGACCTCCTGCTCTCTCTCTCAGAAATAAATTTAAAAAAAAAACATTAAAAAAAAAAAGAAATTAAAATAAAACAAAGCAATAATATAAACTAGGAAAAAAAATCTCATGTTTATTTCCTGAAAACTCATTTAGGAGCACAATCTATCTCCTTACTGTTTCTATCATGCTGATCTATGGTATTTCCTTAAGTCCTACCAATATCCAGTAGTATGTAGTAGGTAGGTATGTACCTAATACCTACCAGGCAGCCTTCAAACAAACTCAGGCTTCAAACAAACTGTCCTTGCTCAGGATGCTCCTGTAGGCAGTTACAGAATGAAGTCTTTGATGAGTATGTTACCTCCCAGGACTTTCAAGCATGTGATATACACACTAATGCATGAATTTACACAGGCATTTTGCGTCTATAATCCTATATGCATATCAATAGAATGTTTCCAGAAACACTGGCTTACCAAAGTCGCTATGCAATTGCCAGGCAGATGTTAACACCTCACTTGTCTTGTTCAACAGCATCTGCAGCAGCCCTGTTCATTGAGGATGACATTTGAAGTCCTTTGTTAGGGATCTAAAGTCCTTCACAGTTTCCTTCCTCACCCTGTTTCCCACATACCTTTCCCTCCTATGTCCACTCTTACCACCCTTCTCTTGGCCACAGCCTCTCCCTTGGTCTCAAACACCAGCCACCTGAACTGTGTCCAGACCATGCTTTATATCCTCCTTCCACTAGGATTTCTTTGTTCACACTGCGTTTTCTCTGGAAACACCTTCCCATCACAGTTTTTCTAACAGTGAAGAGGCTAATTTTTGGAATCTATTTCTAAATTACACCCCTTTTATAAGCCTCCCTATGTCATCCCCTGCTGTCTTACTATACCCTTTACTATAGAACCTTTACGTAGACTGGCCTCAGGTTTCTGAGCTTGTGTGTGTGTGTGTGTGTGTGTGTGTGTGTGTGTGTGTGTACTAGAGTGCAGATTCCTAGATTATCCTACAGGGTGAATAGGTTGTTTACTCACTGTTAGATCTTCTTCCCATACCACCTTCCACTGTCTCTACATACCAGGGACTGATGCATCATGGCTTAAATGCATTTATATTGGCCTGTGATTGAATATTATCTTTCTTCCCTTGAATATCACCTCCCTGATTCAGCTTGTAGATTAGGTTTCCCTAAAGAAAAAGGAAAATTATTTGTGTTGAAAGTGATGGGACAATGATGTCAATGAGGTGCTTTCTAATGTTGCCAGCGCCTGAGATTCTACTTGAGGTCAAACATTAAGGAGAACTTCAAGCCTGGAGGGGCCATGCATCTGTTCATTAAAACACACCAAGACCTGGGAATACACCCTTCACAAAGGGTCCTGGTGCAAAGTCTGGGATAGCGCTTGCCCTCTGCACACCCCAGGGACACACTGAGGGCTCCGCAGGGAGACTAGAGGAGGAACGAGCAGATACAGACATTTGTGACCCCTGAGTAACCAACTGGGAGACTACAAGGGAAGTATTTGAGTGGTCTGGGCCACGCTGACCACAGAGACGATGGCAACGCTGAAGGACGCATGATGCGAACACTGACCCAGAAGGTGGGGCGCCCAGCTGGCTCAGTCAGTGGAGTGTCCGACTCTTGATTTTGGCTCAGGTCATGATCTCGGGTTCATGGGATTGAGCCCCGTGTTGGGCTCTGCACTGCCAGCACGGAGCCTGCTTGGGGTTCTCTCTCTCCCTCTCTCCCTCTCTCTCTGCTCTTCCTGCCACTCAGTCCCCCAGGGGTGAGCACGACTACAGCACGCTGTAGAAGCCACTGGAGACCACACACGAGCTGCCAGGGAGCATGAGGTGTGGGCCATCTGGGTCAGGCCCACCACCCACCCCATGTGTAAGGGCTTCCCTGACGCTACACATCACAATAACTAAAATGCATAAAATGATGCCAGAGAATCACCAAGAAAATATTAAATGGCATTTAGTACTCCCGGGTAAGGTGGCTGGGATGATACTGTACATTTAAACTGATTTTTTGAGCTTTACATGGGGCTCCTGGGTGGCTAAGTTGGTTAAACGTCCAACTACAGCTCAGGTCATGATCTCGTCAGTTCGAGCCCCACATCGGGCTCCATGCTGACAGCTCAGACAGAGCCTGGAGCCTGCTTCTGATTCTGTGTCTCCCTCTCTCTGTGCCCCTCCCCTGATCACACTCTGTCTCTCTCTCTCTCAAAAATAAATAAATATTAAACTGATCTTTTGGCTTATTGGAAATAAAATGTAAAGTTGTAACTTGAAGGATTAAACAGTCAGCCACACTCAAAAATAATCGGGGGCATCTGAGTGTCTCAGTCAGTTGAGCATTGACTTTTGATTTCTGCACAGGCCATGATCTCATGGTTTGTGGGTTCAAACTCCGCATCAGGCTCTGCACTGATAGCATGGAACCTGCTTGGGATTCTCTCTCTCCCTCTCTCTCTCTGCCTCTCCCTCCTCTCAAAATAAATAAATAAACTTAAAAATATATATGTCAATTCTTTATTGATCTAGCCAACTTCAGATTTATAAGAGCAAATGAGTCACCAAATTATATTAAGACCCCAAACTCCTGCCTGTAGGTGTCTTATGTATATTACCAGCTGCATCGTTCTAATATCCAAAAAGGCCTAAACTTACATCTCTTCAAAGTCTGTAAATATGATCTAATTTTTTTAAACTAGTATTGATATACTTTAAGGCTTCCCTTTTGACACATTAACACTATTAATAAAAAAAAAATTTTAAAAAAAAAAACAAAAAAACAAGGGGCGCCCGAGTGGCTCAGTCAGCTGAGCATCTGACTTCGGCTCAGGTTATGATCTCGTGGGTTTGAGCTCTATGTTGTGCTCTATGCGGACAGTTCGGAGCCTGGAGCCTGCTTCAGATTCTGTGTCTCCCTCTCTCTCTGCTTCTCCCCCAGTTGCGCTCTGTCTCTGTGTCTCTCTCAAAAATAAACAAACATTAAAAAATTTTTTTTAAACAAATCTATTTTTTTTAACCTATAGTTTTTCCAGTGAGTAGAAAATCAATGGTAGGCAGACTTTGAGAATGTGTGTTTCATATTCAAATTAACTAGCATGGTATTTGGCAATTCACTGGGATGCAAAGGGGTATATTTGCTGCCTTGCACCATTAATGCCAGCAACATTTTTTTTATCATATGAAAAGAGCAGCTCCATTAACCTATTATTTCCTATGTCCTTTTAGATTATAGCTTTGATTAACTAAAACAATTCTTTTTGAAATGAGGAAGGGCACAATAGGCTAATGACTAGCGAGCTACCTTAAAGGTCAAGGAAATGTGAATTATGGACCAATCAGGTTACAATTTTCTATCAAAAAACCTAATACATTCTTGTGTATGTGTGTGTCCTTTATATGGGTCAATATAAGTTGTTTCTGGTATTTCTAGAAGTATCTGGATTTTCCAGCCACATAAAATCCTTAGACTAAAATTATGAAAACATGTAGTTAAGGCTGAAAAATATAAAAGGTGTAATAATCATCAGTAACGTGGCACGTTATGGTACTCCCTGCATAATTTTTGCCCTTTCTTGTTCTTCTTTGGGTCTTACTTTTTCATCATGTTTAAACTTCTTGTCCTGTAAACCCATGGCGATACTCACTGCCCTGGATAGATACGTTTACTCCAATGGTGAAAAGCGGTGTGATAATCTTTTCTCTTAAGACAAAGAAGTTAAATCCCAAAACCTGAGTGCCCTAAAGATCCTTTTCAGATCTCTCCACATTGTATACAGGGACTGATTTTACTACAAATATATTTCAGAGGTTGTGTGCACAGGTTTTCTGCTACCTTTATCCTTCCATAACTTTTTATGTTCATCTGGTACCCAAAAAGTTAATTTTCTACAATATTTGGACCAATATTCCATCACATAAATATTCCATCTTTCACCCAAAGAAGTGCACTTGAAGAAAATCCAGCTGAAAGCATAAAAGCACTGTTCTGGTTACCCGGGAAACCTATCAGGACGAGTTATGTGTATGTCAAAGCACATGACACAACAACTTCATAAAGCGTGTGACTGAGTGCACCAATGTAACAAAAACCAGCAAGGCTGCCACAGTAATCTTCATAACGTGAGATCAAAAGTAATTATTTGTGGCATCTAGCATTCATTGCTTATCTGTAATTTTAAAAGGGCTTCATATCAAATGAAAATAAATATATATATGATTGGGTTCACTAGATAAAATGAATAAATGAAAGCAAAGACAAGTATTTCATGGGGATAAAAAGCTACTCCAAAACTCAGCTCTAGGAGGAGATGGACTGGCTTTTAGAATCACAAAATCTCTGCAGCCTCCTGGGAGATTGGTCCTTAGAGATCAACTTGTCCAATCCACATTCAAACGTAGAAAGTTCTTATGCACCATTCCTGGTACCAAATTCATGCAATTCCAGATGATGCACTCTTGGGATGAGAACATCCATAGATTTCATTGTTGGACAGCTTTACTTGTTAGGGTTCAACCTTTAACTGATGCTTCAGATGTGAAGATGTGAAGACCCCAAAATGAAAGATTATAACTCATTGTAATCACTCTACGCTCCACAAATATTACGCTCCTTAAAATGTAAAAAGTCATGTCACCAGGAGACAAACACAGTGAGATCTCCTATCTCAAAGATGTTTTACTTGCCACATACATTAAACCCAGTTCCACGACATATTAGTCTGGGTCCTCTGAGAAACACACCACTGTCTGATTAGATCTATGGAGAATTTATTGGGGGAAACACTTGTGAAGGAAAATAGCAATGGGTTCTTTGGGGAGTTGGAATTGTTCTGCATCCCATGTGTGGTAGAAGTTCATAGAATCTATACATGTATAAAAACTCACCGAACTGGACACCAAAAAAGGGAATGTAACTGTATGTAAACTTCAGAAACTTAAAAATATATATTTAAAAATTAGGAGGAAGGTTTAAAAGTCTGGGAGTCATATAACTGTAATGCAGATCCAACTCTGTGAAGAAGAAAAAGAAGGAAGGAAGGAAAGAAGGAAAGAAGGAAGGAAGGAAAGAAGGAAGGAAGGAAGGAAGGAAGGAAGGAAGGAAGCAAGGATGGATATGAGGGAGGGAGGAAGGGAGGAAGGGAAGGCAGGCAGGCAATCTTAGATTTCTGTGTAGTTCTAAGACTGTTTGGCAAGGCCAATGGACATCCTTGAACCATAGTCACGTCAGAAGTGTCCTGAGTCTCCCTGGAAGAGTCCTGCTGTAGGGTTCCCACACTGCCTGCACACTGGCTGGGAAGGACAATGCTCAGCCTTTGTGTGTACACAGGTCTTCTATCACCTCTTACCTAGGTATTTATATACGGGAAGGCTACTGAATTTCTACAAATTATTTTTTTCCCAGAATTCATACTGAATTCTGTTATTGCTTGTATTAGTGTTTGGCCTAATGTCATCTGTAAATAATGAAAATGTCACTGAATTGTTTTGAATTTTCACATATATAGTTACTTTCTTTTGTCTAACTGCATTGGCTAGTATTTTCAAAACAATGTCAAATAATACTCTGATGGTGGACAGTCTCACCAATGACGTTCAAGAGAGCCCTTGTAGATTTTCCACACTGAACTTTAACCATAATGGGTGGTAGGTGGGAAAGTCTTGTTACATGAGACTCTGATACAGAGGACTTTGAGGATGATTTGTCTGCAGCCATGAGAAGCTAGAAGGTCACCTACCACATCATCAGTGATGGAAAGGCCCCAAGGAAGAAAAGAGGTATTCTCTCAAGAAGGGTCATCAGGGATCAAGCTTTCAGTTAGAGCACAAGGTGAAAGGGTTATTTGTTTACTTATTTAACCCATCAAATTGTTAAAGATCAAAAAGTGTGATGACACACTATGCTGGAAACGACGTAGAGAAACAACCTTATATATTGCTGGAGGGATGGCATCATTGCCAAGAAGGATATGGCCGTGTCTATGAAAATCACAAGGGCATATAGTATTTGGCCCAGTAATTCTGCTTCCAGGTATTTACACTACAGAGACACGTAGACATATGCAAGAGGATGTATACATAGGGCTTCTAATGATATCATTTATAAGAACAAAATAAATGGGAAAATTCACATAAATGTCAATAACAGAATTAAGTTAAATAGCTTATGTTCCATTCACATAAGGGAATATTACACACTCCTGAAAAATGTGAATTTCCTATGCACTGATAGGGGGACATCTCCACTGATTGAAACAGTTTAGATATTCCATTATTTGTATTAAAGTGAGAGGTATTGTACACATATATGTACTTTTATTGTATATGCATAAAATACAACTGAAAATATACACAAAAATGTGTTGATACGGATGACTCTTAATAGCGGAGCTGTCTGGGAAAAAGGGCAAGCAGGAAGTGTTTCACTCGATATTTTACAGATTAATTTTGAATAGTGTGAATATATTACCTATTTTTAAAAAGAAGACTCAATTTTAATTAAGATGAAAAAGATCACTGTATATGTTAGATGAAGACTATGGCCTTTTGGAGGTTAAGAGTAAACATGGAGAGAATCTTCTGGAATGTGGAATAGCAGGTGGAATAGAATGGTATTGGTGGTGTTGACATACCCAGAGTATGTGCTGAAAATACAGCTGCCAAAACTTGACAGTCACTAGATGTCTAGATGGCTGGGGACAGGGGAGTCACAAATAACATCTGCACCTCTGGCTTGACCCGCTGGGTAAACAATGTCTGCATGGTTGAGTATGAATGACTGGTTGACAAGTAGCTAACAGGGGGGGATAAGAAGATATAAAACAATTCTGTTTTGGACCCACTGAAGTAGGAATCTGTTAGACTTCCAAGTCAATATTTTAACAGTGCATCAAACTTATCAAAGTATCTACTAACATCTAATTTTAATTTGAAGTTCTTCAATTATCAGTGATCCTGAGCCTTCTTCTTAGGATTACTGGTTATTTAGTTTATTTTACTGTGACTGTCTGCTTGCAATCTTTGCTCATCTGCCTATTGGGCACATTTTTCTTACTGATTTGTATTTTTCTTTTTTCTTTTTTAAAATTTATTTATTTATTTTGAAAAAGAGAGGGAAGTGGGGAGAGATAGAATTCCAAACAGCTTCTGCACCACCAGCATGGAGTCTGACATGAGGCCTAAACCCACAAACTGTGAGATCATGGCCTGAGCTGAAGTCGGACATTCAAACAAGTGGGCCACCCAGGTGCCCCTCTTATTGATTTGTAGAAACTGTATAGTAGAGGAAGTCAGCCCTTTTATCATATATATTAAAAGGATTTTTTTTCAACTTCTTAAACTTTTATTAAGTGTATTGCTCTTACATTGTTTACATCATTTTTCTTAGAGGAATTTTCAATTTTTATGTAATCATATTTATCAGTTTTTCTGTCTTCAGGCATATATTCCCTTCACAATTAGGAAAAAAAGTTATTTAAAGATAAATCTCATTATTAATTATTAACATCAATGTAAATTCTACAGCAGGGAAGATAAGCTGTATATGATTTCAGAGGGTTTCAACAACTAGGCAGGTTTTGAGGCATAAATTTGTCATCTGTGTAGTTAAACCACTGAAACACCTTTTATAAAGTTATAGTACTGCTTTATTCCTCAAGAAAAAATTGGATATTTAGGGATACTTTCCACTTCAAAGCCCATGATGAACCAAGTATTCCTTAGAGGAATGCTAGGTATTATTTTTTGCGACTGCATTACAACTCAGCTAGAGATCATTGTTGACTTAGCATATTTTAAAGCATGTTGGCACAGTGATTTTCTTCAATTATTTTTTTTTTAATTTTTAAATGTTTATTTATTTTTGAGAGACAGAGACAGAGCACAGCAGGGGAGGGACTGAGAGACAGGAAGACAGAGAATCTGAAGCAGGCTGCAGGCTCCGAGCTAGCAGCACAGAGCCCGATGCGGGGCTCAAACTCATAAACCATGAGATCATGACTTGAGCCAAAGTTGGATGCTTAACTGACTAAGCCACCTCTTCAGTTGTTCTTAAAAGTACCAGAATACTCTAAGAGACCTGTTATTTTTTAAATGTGACTCAGTACAGCTAACGATTTTATAAAATAGGCAATTATTTCCTTTGAAGTCAGAAGTAGACTTAATGTTAGAGTGAAAAACCAAAATAGGGGTACCTGGGTGGCTCAGTCGGTTGAGCGTCTGACTTCGGCTCAGGTCATGATCTCACAGTTCGTGGTTTGGAGCCCTGCGTCAGGCTCTGTGCTGGTGGCTGGCTCAGAGCCCGGAGGCTGTCTTCAGATTCTGTGTCTCCCTCTCTCTCTGACCCTACTCTGCTCATTCTCTCTCTCTCTCTCTTTCTCTCCCTCTCTCTCAAAAATAAATAAAATATTTTTTTTAAAAATTAAAGAAAAAAAAGAAAAACCAAAATAAATGTGATTGGCTTTTCTCAAAATAGTAAATTAGCACTTGACTCCTACCTGCACACTGGTGTTCATCTTTGTCGCTGGAGCTAGTAATTAATTTGATGCAGTGGCAGGGTTCAGAGATGCCACTCAGCTGTTTAACTCACCAAGGAAACAGCTGCTTTGTATCGGCATCCACTATACTGGTCTTTAGGCCCAACAACATTTACGTTAATTTGGGCTGGTGACAACCTGCCCAACCTCAGTTAGTGCCATCAGTCAGTTGTGTATTGGATGTGAGCGGCCACAAAATGATTTGTGTCTGAGAAAACCAATCAGTCACGGACTGATAAAAATGGAATCTCACACGCTAGGTCTACAGGCTTGCTGGAAGACCCAAAAGAACAATAATCTTCTATTATATCTGCAAAGCATGTCTTCCTTCAAATGATTTTCAGTAGCTATTACAGTCCATTCACACAAATCTCTAACGAATTAGTATCTGACATTAGAGACAGCTTTACTTCAGTCTTCTGTTCAATATTTGTTTTTTCTTAAATGAGGAATGCATTGCTTTTCAGTTTTTTAAGTGCATAAATTTTAAAAATGAAAGCTCCTCCCCTCCTTACCAACACCTCCTCATGACACTCTCCAGAAGTTAGTGCTATTAACATTTGGGTGTGCCTCTGTCCAGAGCCTTTAATGTTGGCATTATTATGCATACATACATGCAACATATGTGTATATTTATGTAACATATATATGCACGTACATAAACATATCAGTCTGTACTTCTGTTTGAACAAAAATGGCATAATACTAAAAGTTGTACTGTTCTACTTTGTACTCAATAATACATCACAAAACACCTACCACTGAAGAGCCTATAGTTCTGCTCCATTCTTTCTTTGGTTGTCACGCGTACCACAGTACACATGCATCAGAATTTATGTAAACATTCTTCCTCCAGGGGATATGGCCATTACCTCTGGGTTCCATGATTAAAAATAGTTCTGGGGGCACCTGGGTGCCTCGTTGGTTTAGTGTCCATCTTCGGCTCAGGTCATGATCTCACACTCGTGAGTTCAAGCTCCATGTCAGGCTCTATGCTGAGAGCTCAGAGCCTGAAGCCTGCTTTCAATTCCATCTCTCTCTCTCTCTCTCTCTCTCTCTCTGCCCCTTCACTCCCTAAAATAAACATAATAAAAATAATTTGAAAAATAATTCTGTAATAAAGACATACCACTGTATCCTTGCTCACTTATTTCTGTGGGACAGAATATGAGAGGTGAACAAAACATGCATTAGAAGATATGTGTATTTCAGTTTTTGATAGGGATTATCGAAATGCCTGTCCAAATGGTTGCTGTACTTTACACTTTCACCAACATGAAAAAAATTTTAAAGACTACATATTCAAAAGTTATTTTAAAAATCTAGTGATGTGCACTATGCTATATGTGACATATCAGAAGATAAATATGTTAGCACCCATTTAAAAATACATTTCAAGGAAAACCACATGATGACTTACTACAAACATGTAAAAAACATGATTGACTTAGAGGGATGCGAAGGGGAAGAAATGTTTTCAGCCAACAAATGCCACCAACTCTGGTGATAGCCCACTCAGCCCAGAGAATTTATGACAATCACCCAATTTTGAAAAGCCTAATAAAATATGAATGCTAATTCCTTGACCACCAGCAAAGAAAGCTTTATTCCACCAGGTCAACTCTGTTTTGGAAGAGGACACTTCCCGATGGAATGGTTATTAGTTGTTTTTGCCATGTCTCTGTCTACACTGCCATGTTCACACGAAGCTGATGAGACATTTTGTAAGAAGAAAAAAGGAAAGAGAAAACAAGAAAGCATGACTTCAATTTCTTCTTACAGAAAGGTTAAGCATTTTCAATGTTTTTATTTTCCTTGAGAGAGAGAGAGAGAGAGCAAGCAAACACTACTTCTACTGTGGCAGAGTCTGTCGCACAACAGAGCCTGGTCAGGCAGCAGGGAGCACCCCAGGACAGCTGCCCACTTTGCACTCTGTCTTTATGTGCCACACTACTTTCACACTTTCTCACTGATTCCTTTCCCTTAGCAGGGAAATCAGCACGTATAGGTTGGGAAAAACAAACAAAACTAACTACATGAATCTATATAAAAACTTCCCAAAAAAAGAGAAAAAAAAAGGGGGAGGGGGCTCCTGGGTGGCTCAGTTGCTTAAGTGTCCAACTTTGGCTCAGGTCATGATCTCAAGGTTTGTGGGTTTGAGTCCCACGTCAGGCTCTGTGCTGACAGCTCAGAGTCTGGAGCCTGCTTCACATTCTGCGTCTCCCTCTCTCTGTCCCTTCCCCAGCTCACACTCTGTCTCTATCTCCTTCAAAAATAAATAAACATTAAAATTTTTTTAAAAAGAAAAAAAAAGTTTTCACTTACTTAAAATTCTTAGGATCAGTGGTTCCCAGATTTGGGAATTTCATGAAACAGAAAAGGAAAAGGAAAGTGGGAAGTTCAACATGGGATCACTATTTATTCTTTCAAGCATGTATGTTTAAAAAAATGAAAACTCAGCCAAAAAACTAGAATCTAACAGCAAAAAACCTATTCTTGTATAAATTAATGGCTATTTTAACACTGAGAAGAGAGTTTGCATACACAACCTCCCAGCACATAAGTAAACCTCCCGTTTCCTTTTCTCATCTTTAGGCAGAGGATAAATACTCAGTGACATACACTGGAACCAGTGCTTTGCAATATTGCACACATTCCAATAAATGCCAGATTTCCAAAAGTTTAAGTATTTCAAAAATCACAGTGCTGTGTGTGCTACAAGAACAAACAGAACTACGGGCCAATATCTCTGATGAACATACATGCAAAAATCCTCAACAAACTGGATTTAGCAAACTGAATCCAATAATACATTAAAAATAACATTCATCACAACCAAGTGGGATTTATTCCTGGGATGCAAGTGTGGTTCCGTATTCACAAATCAACACAATACATCACATCAATAAGAGAAAGGATAAAAACTACGTGATCATTTCAACAGACACAGAAAAAGCATTTGACAAAGGATAACATCCATTCATGATATAAAAAACCCTCAATAAAGTAGGTTTAGAGACAAAATACCTCAACATAATACAGGATATATATGAAAACCCCATAGCTAATATCCTCAATGAGGAAAAACTGAGAGTCTTTTCTCAAAGGTCAGGAACAATAGAACTTTGTCCACTTTTAACACTTTTATTCAACATAGTACTAGAAGTCCTACCCTCCGCAATCAGATAAGAAAAAGAATTAAAAGGCATCCAAATTGGTAAGGAAGAAGTAAAATTTCACTATTTGCAAATGGCATGATATTATATATAGAAAACTCTACCAAAAAAATATTAGAATTGATAAATCAATTCAGTAAAGCCACAGGCTATAACATCAATCTAACAGAAATTCATTTCATTTATATGCACTAATAATAAAGTTGTAGAAAGAGAAATTAAGAAAACCATCCCATTTACAATTGTACCTAAAATAGTAAAATATCAGATTTGGGCCAACACGGCGAGAAGTAGGGGGCTCCGTACCTCCCGCGTCTCTCACACAAAGAAAGGCCGAAGCTACTGAACCCAAGAGTCTGGGAGGAAAAGAGGCGGGTCTACTAGGAAGACGGCCTCCTAGGTGGGTGATTGCGAACTGGGGGAGATAAAACGGGCCGCGGAGACACGGAGGGGAGGGATCCCCTTCTGCAGAGAGACAAAGGGAAGAGAAAGAGCGGCTGGGGAAACAGAGGACTGTGTCTGGACAAGAGGAAAACCTCAGCCCGGGCAGAGACGGATCGATCATCCCATCTCTAACCGCAGGGCTTTCTTCGGACTGGGGCCAGCTGCCCTGTTTCACACCCGGGGAGGGGGGACTCCTCTCCGGGTTTGGTGGAGGTCAGGGGTGCAGTGTGCAGCAGGAGACCCCAGTCCCCGGCCCTGAAGTGCTGCGGCACGGCCGCAGGAGAAAATATAGGAGGGCCACGTTGATGCACACGGAGCTGGAGTTTAAAACCCAGCTAAGTATGGGACACAGGAGATGGTGGAGTGAGACAGCTGCCTCGTCTGCACCCCCCCCACAAAGAAAGGATGGATCCAAGGAGTGATTTGGGACACTGGGCCATTTCTTACACCGTACACAAACATAAACTCGAAAAGGCTTAAGGACCTAAATATGAAACTTGAAACCAGGAAAATCCTAGAAGAGAGCACAGGCCCTCTGACATTGACCAAATGAACATTTTTCTAGACTTGTCTCCGGAGGGAAGGGAAATTAAAACAAAAATAAACTATTGGGACTATATAAAAATAAAAATATTCTGAACAGCAAAGAAAATCAACAAAACTAAAAGACAACCTACTGAATGGAAGAACATATTTGCAAATGACATAGCTAATAAAGGGTTAGTATTTAACATACAGAAAAGATGTATATAACTCAACATCTAAAAAACAAATAATCCAATTTAAAAATGGGCAGAGGACATGAACAGACAATTCTCCAAATATGATACATAGATGGGCAACAGACACATGAAAGGATGTGTAACATCACTCATCATCAGGGAACCACAAATCAAAACTACAATGAGATATCTCCTCACACCAGTCATAATGGTTAACATCAAAAACACAAGAAACAACAAGCGTTGGCAAGAATGTGGAGAAAAAAATAACTTTCTGGCACTGTTGGTGGGAATGCAAACTGGTGGAGCCACTCCACACTGGAAAACAGTGTGGAGGTTCTTCAAAACATTAAAAATAGTACAACCCTACGATCCAGGAATCAAACCCCTGAGTATACCCAAAGAATACAAAACCACTAATTTGAAAAGGTATGTACAGCCTTATGTTTACTGCATCATTACAATAGCAAATTACAGAAGCAGCCCAAGTGTCCACTGACAGATGAATAGACAGAGAAGATGTGGGATAGACATACATACAGGTATGTAGATAGATAGATATAGATACAAACAATGGAATATTTCTGAGACATAAAAAGGAATGAAATGTTTGATTTGCAACAATCTAGATGAACCTAGAGGGTATGATGCTAAGGAAAAATAAGTCAATCACGAAAAGACAATTACCATATGATTTCACTCATATGTAGATTTTACGAAATAAAATAAAGGAAGAAAAAAAGACAAACCAAAAAACAGACTCTTAACTAGAGAACAAACTGATGGTTACCAACGGGGAGGTGGGTGGAAGGATGCATGAAAGAGGTGAAGGGGATTAACAGGACATTTATCGGGATTAACACTAAGAAATGTATAGAATTGCTGAGTCACTATATTGTACACCTAAAACGAATATAACAGTGCATGTTAACTATATGAGAATGAATGAATGAACAAAATAGAAATATCATAGAGGAAAAAAATCACAGTGCCGCCTATATAATGAAGAATCCCTGTTAATTTTAGCTGAATATTTCTGATAATTATTTGCCTTTCATTCTTTGCCTTATTAAACCAATGAGAACACCCAGGTATGCATACTTCACATCAAATTAAAGAAACACCCCTATGCCTCATTTCGAATTTTCCATCTTTACCTCCATTTATCCCAGAAATGAAATTACTGAAAAGTGTCAACAGTATGGGTGGATGGGCTCCCTGAACCATTTGTCACTGGCGTGTGCTTTCCTAGAGCCACTAAGTGTGGGCCCTTTTCTTCTCCAGCCCACGTGCTAGCAGATCATCAGAGCTGAGGCTGAGTATTTTTATTACTCCTTTCGTGTCTTTTAGAAATATTTACTCACAGGCAATCCAGTATAATATGCAAGAGCAAAGGCTGTGGAGCTAGACAGCCAGCATGAATGCCAGCCCGCTGTTTATGAAGTCTGTCACCCTTGACAGATGACTTACCTCTTGAAGCTTCATTTTCCTCCTCTAAAAGTGGGAACAGTAACACCCGGCTGGTAAGGTTGTTGTGACGATGACATGAGGGAGTCCACATAGAGTGTTAGGCGCGTAGTAAACACACAGGAAGCACACAGTAGTGTTGGCAGTTGTGACCAGCCCCTGCCGTGTCACTAGACATTGTGAATTACTGAGCATTAAAAGGTCCTGGCCTGATGGTGCTGACATTCTGATAGCAAAGGCAGGTATTAAATAAACATGCAAACATGTGACACTAAGAAGCAGGTGAAGGGGTTATTGAAGCCAGTGGTGTTTCCGCAGCCTGCAGGGGTGTTTCTCTCTAAGATCTGAAGGAGTAGGAGCTAACAATCAGACACAGAAGAAACAGAGTTCCAGGGAGAAAAAACTCCCCCTTCCTTTCTTTCTTTTTTTTTTCTTTTAACCTCCTGTATTATAAATGTCAGCTATGCTAAACAAGGAAGTATCTTCAAGAACAGCCTGGTAATCTCTGCACTGGTATAAGCCTTAAACAAAATTAGAATTTACTCGAAGGCAATGTTTTCGAGAACAGCCTAGTAATCTCTGCATTGGTATAAGCCTTAAACAAAGTTAGAATTTACTCCAATGCACGTAAAGCCCATTAATCTCTACGAAGCAATCAATGATGGCATTATATTCTAGAATCCTTCTGCTGGCTTCCCTCCAAAGCCGCAGCCGCAGAGGAAGAGCTGAAACAGCACTCATTCAGCTTGTCTCGCAGAAGAATACTTTTCTAGAGTGCACCAAGGAAGACATTCAGAAGGCGTTCAGCACAGAATATTAAAACTCTGTATTTTTCAACTACTGCATTGAGCAAAGACAGAAAATTTACCCGTGAAAAATAGAGTTTGGACCAGATCAGTTTTCAGTCTAAGACTGATGAATCAATCTTTGTTTTGAGTCCGTATTTTTAGGCAAGGCCATATTTTGTCCTATAGGATGGCCTAACTCATGAAATAAACACTTCAAACCCCAAATTTCAAAGGACCCATAAGTATGTCTGGGGCAGCAATCTTGAAATTACTCTCCCAACCCCTGTCACTCCCTATTTGTAGGAAAACGATTTCTAATTTGCTTACTGCCTTGGACCCTTCTGGCAGCTCAGATGTCATAGCTCATGTTCTGTGTGTCTGCCTGTACCCACACCAAACACCCCGGCTGGCCGCCTCCACTTCCCGGCAGGTAACGATCTCTCTGCCTCCAGTAATTTTTCTCCATATTCAAGAGCCCAGCTCTTCCTCAGGAACCACTTCTAATTCCATGAGGCAAATTTCTAAGTTTATAACTGAAATCCCCATTTCTTTTTAAAGCAATAAAACACTGGCAGGAAAACAGATGCAAATAAGTTTATACATCTAAAGCAATGAAACATCATTCCTTTACAAATGGAGATGAATGTCTTTGTCACCATGGGGGGTACACTCTCTCCAGGCTCCCTACAGAATGCTGAGACCTCTGCTTGCCCCCAGAGGCAACAGTAGTGTATAGTACCACCTACTTGGGGGGGGGGGGAGAAAGAGAG
>NW_024081251.1:206509-257637 GCF_003009895.1 Hyaena hyaena | reverse complement strand
CCCCCCTCCTCCCTCCCGTCTCCCCCCCTCCTCCCTCCCGTCTCCCCCCTCCTCCCTCCTGCCTCTCCCCCCCGCAGCAGCCCCTTCCAGAGTCTCCCTGCGGGTGTGGACGGGGTCTGGGGTCTGCCCCCGGTTCGCAGGGATGCTGGCGGTGGGCGCAGGAGCCGCAGCCCGGCGGAGGAAGGGGCCCCAGTGACCGCGGCGGAGGCTGCGTCCCCGCGGCCCCCGCGGCCCCCCCCCCGGCCCCGAGCGAGAAGCTTCCAGCGCGCAGAGGCCGGGCACCCGGGCGCCGGCCCCGCAACACGGTTACTTCACGAACGTTAACACCGCAGAAGCTCCTAACACGGCCGGTGGTTATGAGCGCAACAGCTTTGCGAGAGACTTCCTCCGAGGACTCGTTAATGGAAGGCTCCCGAACCGAATCCTTAACGGGGCTGCGAATAGGCTGTAAGCACTTGAGGCGCAGCCGCAGCCCGGAGCCCCTGGGCGAGGCCTGGAGGGCTGCGCGGGGAGGGGGCGAGGCGGCCGCGCGCCCGGGTGGGGGGGGGTGCCCGAGGGCCGGCCCCCGCTCTCGCGCTGACCCGGGCAACCCCGAAAATAGCCCCTCGGTGAACCTCGGCACTGCCCAGCCACCCCGCCCCCGCCCGCAAGGCCTGCGATCCCGGGGTGACTCCCAGTGGGATCCGGCTGGGCACTACCTTCCGGAAATGTGCAGAGTTGAGGAAGACTTCCGGGGGTATTTCTGAGCGACAGCTGTCGCTGAGTCCAGCCCGGAGTTCGGGGTGGTGCCGGGAAAGGGCGAGAGGGCTCCCTCCTGACCGCGGTGCGTGGCCGGACGTGCAGGGGGCCGAGTCCTGCGAATCCCAGCGGGGAGTTCCGGCCTGAGATTTCAGAGCCGGAACGCGCACGCCGCCTCCCGGTGCCGGGTCGGCCCCCAGGCCCGTCTGCAGTGTGTGCAGGCCACCCCAGAAGCTCCCTCGGGTGCGAAGCTCCGAGGGCCAGGCGGCCTCGCCCCCATGGGGCTGACACGTGTGTCCCTGAGACCGTGCTCTGGCTTTTTCCTGAAGCATCCACGGGGGCTACACGGCGGGAGGGGGCGGTGCGGAGGGCCTCCGGTCACACAAGACTGGGGCATGCACACGGTCAGTGTTTCTCTCCCGGTCTACGAGTAGCCATTGGCACACGGGGAAGCGGGAAAGTTCTGGGCGCCTGCGTGGCTCAGTAGGTCGAGTGTCCCACTTTTGATTTTGGATTTTGACTCAGATGGTGATCTCGCGCGGTCTTTGAGTTCGAGCCCCTCGAAGCACTTTGTGCTGAGCGTGGAGGCTGCTTGAGATTCCCTCTCCCTGTCTCTGTCCCTCCCCTGCTTGTGCACTCTCTCTCTTTCTAAATAAACATATATATGTATGTATATGTAAATTCTAAAGTGTATTTCTTAAAAAAGAACAACTTTTGTAGTATGTGGTTACAGAATACCACCCCAAAGATGTCCATGTCCTAATCCCCAGAACCTATGACTATGTTACCTCACCGGGCCAAAGGGAGTGTGCCCATGTGATCAGGTGAAGACGAGCTGATTCTCCTGGGCTGCCCAGTGGGTCTAATCTAATCACAAGAGTATGAGAGAGAAAGGAGAAGGTCAAAGTCAAAAAGGTGAGACATGAAGCAGAAGTTGGAAGAATGGATTTGAAGATGGAGGAAGAACTCATGAGTCAGGGAATGGGGCGGGGCGTCTCTGGGACCTGGGAGAGGAAAGGAAGTAGGGTCTCCCAGAACCTCCAAAAGCAACGGAGCCCTGTCCATACCTTGACTGTAGGACCCACATTAGATTTCTGACCTCCGGACCGGCAAGAGAATACATTTGGGTTGACTTAAGTTGCTCAGTTGGCGACAACGTGTTCTAAGCAGCAATAGGAAACTAGACATGGAATGAGTATCAATATCTCAGGGTCGATCCACAGAATTTGGGAAGCTGACATCCCTGCGCATCTGTCAGGCATGACAAAACCCCCACAGTGTGGGTCCCCAGGCGCCCCCCGGCCAGGTCCTCCCAAAGTCTCATTTTGTGCGGATGGTCACAGCTGCTCAAGGAGCATGTCCTCCAGGAAATCAGGATACTGTACCCTCCAAGGTTTTCTACTGTTTTTCTCTGACCATAGAACAGGCACAAAGGAGCCAAGCTCTTGTTTCAGTGGCTGGTCCAACGCAAAGCCCCAAAAAGTCTCCTTGAGTGGGGACCCAGCTGTGAAGGGTCGGAGGAGCTTAGCGCAAGCAACATCCCACACGGGAGTAACGGGTCTTCAGCAGGATGCGCGTCATCGACATCCCGGCCATCCATTCAGTTTCTTTTGCAAGTCTACTTAAGGACTCACTCTTAAACTTCCCCGTCCCCTCCATAGAATATTCTGGAGAAGGGCAAAGAACCTGCCAAGGTTTCCTTTGGGGACTAGCCCTGTCAGCCTTTGGGGCTGGGCTGCTGCTTAATGGACGTTTTGATGTAAAGAAAGATCAGAGGGGTTGAACACAAATGGAAAAGATGATCCAATCAACTTGCCAAAAGTTTGGCAAAGTAGAAGCAGGTCAAAAATGAAATTGCCGAAGCAGAAGACCTCCAGGTCTCATCTCTCACACATTGGGCCTTGGAAGCAAGAATCCAGCGGGGTAGTTGGAACTCATGTTCACGTACAACATATTGTTCTGCTGGGGGCCATCCCACTCCGCGGCCTAATGAACCAGCCTGCAGTTTGGCACACAGGCCCGTTGGGTGCCACCCCGGCCCATTGTGTCCTGTGGAATGCGCTCCCCCGCTCCTTGGCCGAGGCCTGCGTCTTCAAGGCCTGGCTGTTCCAACTGACCGTCCCCAACGGTGCAGCCAGAAACAGTCTCTCATGCCCTGGAACAACGTCCACACTGCCCCCTCACCTGCCTAGCGGCCCTTTGCCCCCAGTGTCCATCCGGCTCACGTGCGCTTCCTTAGAGCACAAGGCCCCCGAGGATCTGTTCTCATCAGGCCTCTTTGCATCACGGACGCCAGAAACCCACTCCATCGGGCCTAATGCGAAAAGGCAATGATTATAAGAATGCTGCCTTATGCCATGAAGCCTCTTGCTTTCGCCAGTTATCTGCCCCAAATTCCCTGTTTTTGTCTTCCTAGAGGTGCTGGGTTCCATTCCTGGGGCTGCCGTAGCAACGTGGTAGGGGGCCTCCTAGTTCTGGAGGCCTGGGTCCAAGGTCAAGGAGCTGGCTGGGTCGGTTCCTTCCTCGGCGTGAGGGAGCCGCTGTTCCGGGCCTCCCTTCTGGCCCTGGGTGCGGGGTGGGGTGTCTGCGGGCATCTGTGGAGACCCATCACCTGGGTCTTTGCCTCCACCTTCACATGTGTTCCCACTGTGCACATGCCTGTGTCCAGATTTCCTCTTTTTTAAAAAAAATTGTTTTTAATATTTATTCATTTAGCGGGGGAGAGCGCAAGCAGGGGAGGGGCAGAAAGAGGGGCACAGCGGATCCAAAGCGGGCTCTGTACTGTCAGGCTGACAGCACAGAGCCCGATGTGGGGCTCGAACTCACAAACCTTGAGCTCATGACCTGAGTCATAGTTGGACGCTCAACCGACTGAGCCACTCGGGTGCCCCCAAATTTCCTCTTTTTATAAGGACACCAGCCATATTGGGTGAAGGACCCAAGCTAATGGCCTCCTTTTAACTACTTACATCTGCAAAGGTTTTATTTTCAAATAAGGTCTTATTCCGGGACACCCGGGGTTAGGACTCAATGTATGAGTTTGGGGTGCGGGAGGCACAATTCAACCCATAGCACTTAGCAGCAGGACCCCCATCTTCACTGAGGCACCAGAGTGGCCTGTTAAAAATACTTCTGTCTCCACACTTCCCTTTACACGAGGTGGCCATGAGACCCCCTCCCCCCTCCCCCCTCCCTTCCTGAGCGTGGATGCGACACAGAACGGAGAGGACACATCTCACCACTGCATGGATACAAGCCACAGCTGGGACTGGTAGACGCAGAAAGCCGAGGGGATCTAGGCCCACGGGGCTTCTCTGAGCCACTATCTCTGGACAGAGTCCTTGTCACCAGAGGAGAATAGACGTCTCCTTATTTAAGTCCCTGGTTCTCAGTGACAAACAATTCCGCCTCCACCCCGCCCCCCGGGAGATCGCCGACAATGTGTGGAGAGGCTGTTTCTGGTCGCCACAGGGACAGAGGGCCCCACGGGTATTAGCAGCTTGAGGCAGGGGTCCTGCTCCCCATCCCGAGGGGCAGAGACCGGCCCTCCCCATTATCAACCCACCCCAAGTGTCCACAGGGCCAAGCTCTGAGACATCCTGGCTAAAGTCACTGCGGACGGGATTGTTGTTACGTGAAATCCATACTCATATCCAGGGAGGCCAGGAGAGTCAGGGAGGGCCCCAGGGGACGCAGCTGGAGGCTGTCAGGGGTACAGTGCATCCTCCTCGGTGCCCAGAGCACCCCCCATGCCCACCAGACTCCCCTTCCTGCCTCACTCTGCAAACCTGTTCTCTTCCCTTCTCTCTCTGTCTACTGAGGCCCTTTGCCTCTCTGGAAGTACACAGCTAAGTGCACCATTCCTTCACTTCCCGAATTGATGTGTCCTAAATTCAAGCGAGTAGTAGACACTTGTATCTCTGAGTCCACCGCAGTTTCTGGAATAAAGAATTTGATCTGCCCACCTTAAGGCTCGTTCCAAATTAACTCTGCTCAGGGGAAGCAAGTCACAAGGCTAAAATAAGGCTGCTCGTCCCTAGATAGGGAGTAGAGAGACAAGAGAAGGGAGTTTCCAAAAAAATGGGGTCACTGACTGACAAGGGGGTGTCTCCATGGTGGGGGGGGCACGGTTTCTCAGTTGTGGGTTCCTCCTAGCGCACAGCTCAGTGCCTTGCATACAGAAAGTGCTCACTGAGTGATTAAGATGACATAAAAATAGCAAGATGCTCTGTGAAAATGACATCTGTCACTTTACTATTTGTCTGGGGGTCCCAGGGCACCATGGGGAGGGTAGGAAAGAGCCCTTTCCCCATCAATACACAGGAGATTACAAGTAAGTACCCTCCACTCTCCCCCACCCCAGGTTTGTATACTAAACTTTCCTCTGACCTTCCAAATTCTTTGACATCTGTGGTATACTTCTTATGCTTTTTTTTCAGATCAACATTAGGACCCATTGTTCTAAATTGAAAGGTTCTTTTCCTGGAAAAGTATCCGAGTTTGCATAAAAATACAGTGAGAATATTATCTGATGACAACTGTGTCTGAAAATGCACATGCCCTGAGCCTCACAGCCTTTTGGACGCCTGGTAATTCCTTTTATCAGCAGCCCCCTTCATGGCTGCCATGATCTTAGCCGTGAACTCTAACGCCCTTCCTCAGCCCACAGCAGCTAGGCCACTGGCCCAGTCATCAGCCCTTGGGGGTAAGGACTCTTTCCTCTCCTTCCCATTCTCACACCTTTCTTCCAAACTGGTAGGCATTTTGCCCAATTGTGGGTCCCTGCTAATTAACTCAAGGGTTGACCTGATAAACTGCTCAAAGGTATTTTCAGCTGGGTGATGCAGTTCCTTCCCCAGGGCCCTCCACCCAGACCTTGGAGTACAGTTTGTGTTCAAACAGGAGACTTCAGATGGCATAATATAATGACCGAGTGGTGGCAGGAGTTTCATTCGTTGACACAGGGCAGCGGAGGAGGTAATTTTTGCAGGACCCACCAAGCCTTAAGGACATCCCTGTACACTGAGACCTCACAGTACCAGGCCCCATGCCCCATACTTACATGGTGTATCGCATCGTCACAAAGACCCAATAAGGGGACTTTAGCATCTGTGTTTTGCAAATTTGGAGAAGAAGGTCTCGGGATACACAATTTTTATTCCACGCAGCTGCACAACAAATTAGGACCAGACCTGAGATTCAAACCCAGGTCTGTCTGCCTGCCTTTCACCCCATGAAATTCCTTGCATCCTGGTGGCTTCTCAGTGAATTCTGTAAGACCCCAGCTGTTTTAGAAATAAACATACGCATCCCTTCCCAGACCAAAAGGGTGTCACTGTGTCTACTTCCGGTCTGACCACTCCCAGAGGACTTGACCACCACCACGGTCACAGCCAAGGTCAGCATCTACTAAGTGAAGGCTTGCTAAGATGTTTAGGGAAGGAAGGACATCATTCAGGGAGCGCTGGAATAGATTGACCAGCACCCCACCTCTTCTCCTACATCCATGTCCTCGCTTCCAGATATGAACCTGCCCCTGGGTTCTGCAATCCAGGATGAGACTCAATGAAGCTGGGCACCACTGTGACTGTAGACTCCTCCTCTGTCACCACCCCCCAGCCCTCCCAAGGAAATTCGCAAAAGGCATCCTCCATCATTTGTGTCAGTGGGCCCTGGGCCCCAAGCGGAGCATTAGAATCAAAACCCATGATCAACCTGGACTCTTGTGTGTCACTTTCCCTAGAAGTATCGACGTTGAAAGAATTTTTACAAATCAAATCATAAGTGCGTTAGAGTTAATTATCTACTATTAAATTCATTGTTGCAGCAAAGCTTTGGAAAATGAAGGATCTTTTTTCTAATTAAAGTAAACAAATTTCAGGTCACCTCTTTGCTTTCCTCTTCTATGACACCCTCTGCATATAGCACACTCACACACCAACAAATTTTGCCAAAACTCAGGCAAAAGGAGCTAAGAAACATTTAGTAAACCAGAATTTCATTTTTTAAGTGGGATTTATTTTTTTTTATTATAGTTTATTGTCAGGTTGGTTTCCATATAACACCCAGTGCTCATCCCAACAAGTGCCCTCCTCCATGCCCATCACCCCCTTTTCCCTCCCCCCCGCACCCAACAGCCCTCAGTTTGTTCTCAGTGTTTAAGAGTCTCTTATGGTTTGCCTCCCTCCCTCTCCTTAACTACCTTTTCCCCTTCCCTTCTCCTATGGGCCTCTGCTAAGCTTCTCCTGTTCCACATATGAGTGAAAACATACGGTATGTGTCCTTCTCTGCCTGACTTATTTCGCTCAGCATAACACCCTCAAGGTCCATCCATGTCGCTACACATGGCCAGATGTCATTCTTTCTCATTGCCATGTAGTATTCCATGGTATAGATAATCCACATCTTCTTGATCCATTCGTTCGTTGATGGACACTTAGGCTCTTTCCATGATTTGGCTATTGTTGAGAGTGCTGCTATGAACATTGGGGTCCATGTGCCCCTGTGCATCAGCGCTCCTGTGTCCCTTGGGTAGATTCCTAGCAGTGCTATTGCTGGGTCATAGGCGAATTCTATTGTTAATTTTTTGAGGAACCTCCACCCTGAGTAACCAGAATTTCTGAGCCTTTGTAAACATCTTCAGCAAGGACTCTCAGCCTGTACGTTCCTTCCTGAAGAGCTCGGGATTTAGGGGTGGAGAGGGCGGGAGATACAGAAACCGGAGACGAGCGAATGATACAATGTCCATGCTGCCTTTGGAAATAGGACAACAGCCTGAATGTCAGAAGCAAGACACGGAGTGAAGTCTCGACTGAGTCCAGTAGCAATATTCGGCCTCTGCACATGCCTATGCGGCTGTGAGAATGTGCAGAACCCTCTTAATGTAATTTGCATAGGAATTTCTGGAATGTGAGGGTGTGAAATATTAACAACTCTCTATATAATTATTATGGGATTTTTTTTCCAGGGTAAAAAATTGTTATGGAGCTTAAATACAGGCTGAGAACATTTCATCCGTTTTTCTTTAAGTTTCTTTCAGACCAATGGGAATCAAAATTTATAATAATGGAACTCTCTTTGGTAAAGAGTGTTACGGCTGAGGTTTCTGATTATAACTACAAATGCTTTAAATAGCTATCATAATTAATTATTAAGAGAAGTAGCTTTCTTTTGCAAGCGAAAGACTAAAACTGTGAGCCAGGAAAATATATAAGATGTCAGTGTATGATCTTTCAGGGCACCAGGATCTTTAAATGGGATTCATGCCAGTCAGCATTTCAGGAGAGGGGTTGTCACTTTTGAGGAAGTGTCTCCAGGAGGGTTTTGTCCTCAAAATTCACCGTGAAGGAAATGCTGTGCTTTCTTTCGACCAGTGCTGTTCAGTGCTGGGGGACAGAGAGGAAAATCAGACATTCGTTCTTGTGTTTCCTTCCTGTGATTCTCAGACGCAGATCAGACTTGCAGAAAAGATGAGCCAGACACAGGAGACATTGTCTCATAGTCGCACGGAAGGGTCCGGACGGTGCCCAAAGTGGGTAGCACACCAGTGTAGGAAGGGGTGAGGAAGGGAACACAGCTAGCCAGATTCATTTCCTTTTTTGATTCTGGGAGGCTGACTTTCATTTCCCCAAAGTACATGCAGAGTTGGCATGAAGGCTTCCAGACGGACCAGCCCCTGCCTGGCAGGAGCTGTGGACAAACCTGTGCGATTTGGGACCAGATCCCCAAAGCTCTGATAGATCGGATACATTCTCCCTCATGGCCACACACGCCCTGAAACACAGACAGACAGCGGGGTCCGCATTGGGTAGAGGACAGAGTCACGTGTCATAGGGCTTTTGTGTGTGCACATGTGTGTACGAGCTCACGTCTGTGTGTCCTGCATGTTGTCTATATGTTGGTAGTGAGAATAAAAACCATGAAGGCATGTGGAGGCACTTGGGCTGGACATTCAGCTTTTTTTTTTCTTTTCCTGCTTGGCTGCAAATGTCCAGAGGAAGTGACTCTCCACCAGCTGATGACCTCATTTCCACTGTTTCTCCACAATGCGCAGGGCCGACAGCAGGAGGCTTACCCAGCCAGGCATGTGGGGCCGAGGGAATAGAAGGTCCTACAGGCAAGGACCTCAGCCTGTGCCTTCCCCTCGCTCCACCCTGCACCAGCCCCACACCCCTCTTCTGTCTGGAGATGCAGCTGGCCAAATTGTTCCCAAGATCAAATGCTCAGGTGCTAGCCGCTCTCGAATAATAAAGAGCCCAGGTGGACAGGATCCAGCGATGGGGTGGGGCCAGTCATTATGTACAGAGACACCAGGACTGTGACAGACACACAGGTTTCCTGTGATTATGCCATGGAAATTAGTCACCCAACAGAATCAGCAAAACATCTATTATTGATGACGTTTGCCAAACTGCAGATAAATTGAGTGCTTTATCCTGATCCAGTGACGATGATAAATGACTTTTATTAAATCAATAGATCAATTCAAAGCCAATAAGCCAAGACATCCAGAGGTTGATCAAAGCAGTGTATCGCCATGGGGAGCCCAAAGGTCAGCTCCCCTCCAAGTGGAAACTCACAACCACCCCGAGAGAGCCCAAGATTGAGCAGACAGTTAAAAATGACCTTCTTTGCCTTTTTCTGCTTCTGTGTTGAATTTCGAAGGAGCATAGAAACAGGCCATATTTCGCAGTTGATGTGCGTTGCCCACACAGTGCGTAAGAGCTTCTACCCACCGCAGGATCCCATGTAGAGAAACTGGCTATAACGTTAAAGTAGTTTTCACCAGCAAAGCCCCGTGCACGTCTGTCCCATCCCTTCCTCTCGTAGATTGGTCTCATCTCGTGGTTCACAAATGAGAACGTCGAGGCTCCTGGAGGGGTTAGGAGGCCAGGCGGGAAGTGGGGGCAAGACGCAAAGCAGAGGATATAGGTGTGAGGTGTGAGCCCAGATTCCTCACTGCTGGAAGGCCAGCGCTGCAAGGCAGTGGCCCCGGGATAGGGAAGTCTGCAGCCCAGCACGTCCCTCCTTGGCCACCTCCTGGGGTCCCAGCAGGTCATGAGCCGCACCTCCCCGGAGCCAGTGGTTGACGTCGCACACAAACGTGGGACACAGGGGCGATCACCGAAGGCAGGGGAAGGCTGGAGGCTTTCCTCAGTCTCCCCCAATCCTGCCCTGCGTAGTAGGCTCAGACCACAAGCAGAAGAGTGAGAACCACGTCGTTTTCTCATGTTAGCAGCAGGGATACAGTGGCAATACCGAAATAAAAAAGGTACCCTATCCTGAGAGTGGCCCTTCTGTGTATTACAGAGAGACACAGGGGCTGGTGATGGTGCGCTTGGTAAGCATGGCGGCCAGGCGATCCTCAACGAAGGAAAAGGAGACTCCGTGACGATGTTTTGTGAAGCCTCCATCTGGAGCAGGTCTTCGAAGTGGGGGTTGGGTTTGCTAAGTACACGTTGTGCTCGGGAAACTGGAGAGCTTCTTTGATAGCGTCGCAGGGGCCGAAAGGGCATGGTTTTTACGTCCTGCAGCCAAGCCTGTCAGGAGGGGCCTCACGGATCTGAGTTTATACCGTTAGCTCGATCGACGTGGGTGCAGGGGAGTCTCTGGCTAGTGGATCCGACCTCGGAAGAGTGAGGAGACGAGGCCATGTGGTGGGCGACAAGTCCCATCACCGTGAGAGGACACGGGTCCTGCTGGAGGAGGGCCCGGGCTTGGCACTCTTCCCCGTGTGAAGAAAAACAAACCGAGCGAACCAGCACTCTGCTTCCCTGGACGCTCTTTATGTTCCGACGACACTGCACTGAGCTGTTCAAGTAACTCTTTACCGAACTCCACGTCCATGAAAAACAAATTCTTAAAGGGTGCTGAATCTGAACCCAAAAAAGCTTGCATTCAAATAAAGCCCAGAAAACAAGAACTACAGAAACAGGAGAATATATATATATATACATATACGTATATATATATATTCTTGACAGCTGTTCATAAATGTCAAGGAGCCACTGACATAGCTGCAGTGACTCGCAGGCCTGAAGGAATTTGATTCGAAAGCTCCTTGAAGGAATGTAGGGGGTGTGGGAGGAATGTGGCTTGGTGTCCAGGAGGGAGGCGGCCCGCCAAGAGCCTACTGCAGGGGGCACGCAGGGGGATGGAGTGGCGGAGCCCCGGGGAAGGGACAGATCTGGGGCGTGACACACAAGAGCTAGGTCGCATTTCACTTGTATCTTAGGGAGGAGGGAACACTTGGCGGTGGGGGGAGCTGTGGAGACCATAATTAAGAGTCCTCGGGGGCGCCTGGGTGGCTTAGTCAGTTAAGCGTCCGACTTTCGCTTAGGTCATGATCTCACAGTTCGTGGGTTCGAGCCCCGTGTCGGGCTCTGTGCTGACTGACAGCCCAGAGCCTGGAGCCTGTTTCAGAGTCTGTGATTCCCTCTCTCTCTGACCGCCCCCCCCGCCCCCGCTCTCGCTGTCTCTCTCTCTCTCTTAGAAATAAATAAAAATATCCACAAGGATAAAGTGCCGTCTCATCGCATATTATTGGGGTGCATGCTGTCTGCATGACATCGATGAGGACATTAAACACGGTCACCTGACCAAGGCCATGTTTAACACATTTGTTCAGTGGAGAGATACTTTTCCTCTTGCATGCTCTATTCATAGTCTCCACAGAAGCATGTTGCTAAGTCCAGCCATACTCGAGGGGAGAGGGTTGAGGTGGAGAAGTATCTGTGTAAATCATCTAGAATCCTCCTGTAAGGAATATGTGTTCATATGCCCCATTTAGGTATTTATTCAGGCATTTCTTTATGTTGACACAGACTCATATAGATTTATTTTATACTTTGAGTTCTTTACTTTTTTGCTCCAATCATTGTAATGTCAGCCACTGAGAGCTTCTTTAGGTTGGCTCTCCTGTCCCTTTGACCTCCCATCCGTATGTTATCTCGAGCACTTCCTCGAGATGCTTCAGGCTCATCTTGTGTTTTCCCTGACCCAGTCCTAGAAGGAGCCATTTCTGAGAAGCCCTGATTCTTTTTATTGGAGAATCGACTTTAGACATCAAGATCTGGGCCCTGTGTGTGTTTGATGCCACGGGCATGTCTCTGCTTCTAGGCCCTTTGAGCGAGAGAGCTGGGAGATATGTGTTTGTACACTGACTCATGGACACACATATCTATAGCTCATTTTATCTGCATCTGCCCTCAGCTGGCATGAGTTTAAACTGATGTCTTGGACTCTAATCTGGTGGCTTTGTCCCTCTGTGTATACTTAACTTCCTGTTCTCCCACCATCTGCCATCCGTGTCCTCACTTGCCCAGCCCGGGACACTTGTTAGCTGTTTCAGAATTGTGAACCGAACCTTGCTGAACATTTTCATCCATGCTTTTGAAGCCCAGAACACTCATGTGTGACTACAGTAAAATCTGGGGCAAAATGTAAAGGCATGCGAAAGAATCGGGATTCATCATGAAATCAACCGGCTGGAAGAAGGAATCCAAGTAAAAATATGAACTTCCAGGATACGCAAGAGTTTGAAAATGAATAGGTGACCTAAGTAGGGACTTGACAGAGGACAGGCTTAGCAGCAATTCACAGGGGGAAGGGGTGGACGCACGTGGCTGACCACAAGCTTGCGATGTGCCTGTGCTGGTAAACAAAACCAATGGAGAGTCTGCACTGGTGAAAATAGAATCTTGCAGCCAAGGCAGGAAAATGCCCGCCAGCCTACGTACAGGTCAGACATCGTCTCTACAGATGCATTTATATCCATCCTCTAAAAGAGGGCCCGGGAGGGGGAGCAGAGTCATGCAAGAGGGATAAGATCATGCTCTTAAAATACTAGCAGGGATTAGATGTACCCTGGGCCACTCCAGAGAAGCGAACTAAGACCTACGAGTCTGAGACTCATTCCTGACCCCATGGGGCTACGCAAGCATCTACCCCAAACACTCCTGGCTCAGGGGCAGCGAACGGGGCACAGTCCAGACCCAGGACACCGGAGGGGGAAGTGCAAGAGGTCACACCCTGGAGAAAGCTTCAAGGAGAAGCTGGGAGGTCGGTCCCACGGGGTTGTTAAAGAGAAGTGTCAGGGAAAAGCGCAAATAAGATGAGGAACGAAAATGAGGGGGTTGTGGGGATCAGGAGAGCCGCCATCAAGGAGCAGCAGGAGGAGGGGCCTGGAGGACTCCCAAAGACCCGGTCCCACCTTTTCTTGCTGGCTTGCCAGCCAGTTCCCTTTGAAGGGCCCAGAGGAAAGCGGGCCCGGTGCTGACAGCGAAAGGAAGGCAGAATCTGTTTGACCAGAAGGAAGACTTTCTATCAGTTAGAGTTGTCCAAAAATAAAGCATAATTTTTATCAAGCGAGGGTTTGAAATCCCGCTGGGATGGCCTCCAGTGACAAAGTAGTGGCCATAGATGGTGATTATAGGAGACAGGCAACTGCGGGGAAGAGAGACCTGGGTGGGTTTGGAGGGCGACAGAACCAGGGTGAGCTGATGGGGTCCCCGAGGAAGTAAATGGTGCTGACCAGAGACTCAAGGTGCCTGGGAAGAAGCAGCACGCACGGGTGCACCGAGCACTGGAAACATGTTTGATAGGATGTGCAACTAGAAGTTGCTTTTGTGAGTAACTGAGTGGCTCGGTGGGTTAAGCGCCTGACTTCGGCTCAGGTCATGACATGACGGTTCGTGAGTTCGAGCCCAAGTCAGGCTCTGCGCTGAGAGCACACAGCCTGCTTGGGATTCTCTGCCTCCCTCTCTCTCTGCCCCTCCCCCACTTCTTCTCTCTCTCTCTCCTCTCTCTCTCTCTCTCTCTCTCCAAATAAATAAACTTAAAAAAAAATTGCTTTTGTTCTTTCTTTTACACATTTTTTTAAATTAAAAAAGATAATCTTAAAAATGAGCCAGGAGGCCAGCATGCCAGTCCCAACTCAGGCACACAGTCTAGAGGGTCCTGGGCAAGTCACTTGGGTGTTTTGAACCTTGGTTTCCCCGTCCACAAAAGAAAGGGAGTGGACCGGGAGATTGCTCAGGCCTCAGGCACCTCTACATCTTTTAAAGAGATTCTGTTTTTTAGGTGAGACTGCCCATGGGGCGTCTGGGGGGCTCAGTCAGTTAAGTGTCCGAGTCCAGATTTCAGCTCAGGTCTTGACCTCGATGTTGGGGAGATTGAGCCCCATGTCGGGTCGGGCTCTGCACTGACAGTGTATGGGCTGCTTGGGATTCTCTCTCTCTCTCTCTTTCTCTCTCTGTCTTTCTCTGCCCCTCTCCCATGCTCACTCGCTCTCTTTCTTTCTCAAAATAAATAAATAAAACACATTAACAAAAAGTCAATAAGACTACCTAAACAGTTATGTCCCTAGAATGGAACTGAGCCCCCTTTCTGAGCCTGGGTGTGTGGCTTTAACATCATTGTTAGCAGAAGGAAAGTGGATTGCAAAACGCAAGTGTCTGACTTCCCACCAGGGACACAGTTTAAATAGTGGCAAGGAGGAAAAGTATGAATGGATTCACAGCTTACAAATAAAGAAGCCAAAAAAGTCAACTTCGATCTATAACGGTCCTGCACAACGTGTGCCGAAAAGTGACCACAGTGAACGGGAGGCGAGGCTAGACACTATGTCTGCACGAGTTTAGAAAGGAATACAGCCGCACGGAGGCCAGTGCTATTTTGGTTTGCACAGGGAAAGACATCCTGTCATGGGATATTATATTCTGTGTGGGCACCTCGGGGCACAGCAACAAGAAGGACTCCTGAGGGATGAAAAGGAAGACGGGAAGCTGAGAATTAGCAGCGAGCTAAGAAGCACATGGTTTAGCCCAGAGCCTGGTGCCTCAGAGGAGCTCAGCAAACGTTGGTTGGGTGAATAACTAAAAAACTAATGGTGAAAAGTAGGGGTGGGCAAATGAGAAAGTGTTTCATCTATAAAATGTGAATAAATAAATGTACGTCCAGGGGTGCCTGGGTGGCTCAGTCAGTTAAGCGTCCAGCTTTGGCTCAGGCAATGATCTCGAGGTTCATGGGTTCAAGCCCCACATGGAGCTCTGTGCTGAGAGCTGCTTCCAATTCCGTGGCTCCCTCTCTCTCTGCCCCTTCCCCAATTGTGCGCTCTCTCTGTCTCTCAAAAATGAATAGGTAAACATTAAAAGAAATATATACGTCCAGGGTTAGCCTAACTTAATCTGACACTGATGTATACATGATGCACGTTTGGAAGTCATTGGTCAAAGTCGTGAGGTCAACACCTGAACCAAGATTCTGAGCAAAAGAATTTAGATGAAAGTAAATATATGCAGAACCACAAACAGGAAGTACACACTTTCTGAAAGTTTCTGGAAGTTACCAGGGAGCTGTGAAGTTATTTCCCAAAAGGATTAGGGGCAGTCCAGAGTACAGTGCAAATCCATGCAGTAGGAGTCCGGCCAGAGCTATTTCCTGGGTGATGCCCCGTCTCTGTGTGTCTCCACGTTTCTCTGGCGTTGATTATTCCTGTGGCCCACCCAGGTTCACGAGAGAGGGGAAGCTGGTGACCGCAGGGATCTCACCGGACCCTTTGCAATTCTGGGGAATAGGGAAGACTATGTGCATGATTTAAAATGAAAGAAAAAGCCTGGGTTTGGGACATTTTGATCATTCTGTTTGTCAGCAAACCTCCCCAAGTTTCTAAGATGGATAAAATAATAAATTGATAAGGGAGTTGAAAAAGACAAAACATGTCCTTTTGAAACTCAAATCATAATGTAAGAGGAGGAAAGCAGTTCCATTTTTATTATAAAAATTGGCAGCTTCGGGAAAGTTTAAAATAACATAACAATAGGGGCGCCTGGGTGGCTTGGTCATTTGAGTGTCTGACTCTTGATTTTGGCTCAGTTCATGAGCTCATGGTTGTGGGATCGAGCCCCATGTTGGGCTCCCCACAGAGCGTGGAGCCTGCTTGGGGTTCTCTCTCTCCCTCTGTCTCTGCCTCTCCCCTTCTCGTGCTGTCTCTTTCTCTCTCTCTTAAAATAAATAAACATTAGGGGCGCCTGGGTGGCTCAGTCGGTTAGGCATCAGACATCGGCTCAGGTCATGGTCTCACTGTTCATGGGTTTGTGCTGTAGCCTGCTTCGGATTCTTTGTCTCCTTCTCTCTCTGTCCCTTCCCCACTCATTCTCACTCTCTCTCTCAAAAATAAATAAACATTAAAATCTAAAAATAAACAAATAAATAAACATTTTAAAAAGTAACAAAACGATAAAATACTAAAAGAAAACAATAAAACAATAAAGGAATGTACAGAGATACTTTGTAAATAAGGTGAATGATTCTTGGGCATTTGGGGATGACCAAGGTGAGTTCAGACACACTAAAGACTTCTTCCCTTGGGAGGGGCTGTGGAGGCTGAGCCTGGTGGTAGGCCTTAGCTGGTAGCACTTTCCAGGAGCTGACATACTGCCTTGAGTGTCCTGGGAGCCAAGGTGAGAAGGACTCTACGGAGTCTGGATTTGAGGGGACAGAGCCTCAGAGAGGTTAGGTTCAGTCCCAAACTGGCCTTGCAGTGCTTTTTCTGATCCCCGTGGCTAAGCGACTGGCTACTGATGGGTAAGACAGACATCAGTACCGAAATGTGCCCGCTCTGGGTGACAACAGAGAGCGCGGGGAATCCAACTTTGGAGACCTTTCCGGAGTTAAGTCGCACTAGGCGACGCTGTCCCCAAGGGTGCTGGAGCTGGAGCGTGCGCTCACTGTCACACACTCAATTTTAAAGGGCTTGCCTCCAACTTTCACACAACTACCTTTCACTGCAGCATCAACCTCAGGATTAAGCAAGATAAACCTTAGGATCCAGGCAAGCCTAGCGTGAGAGACTGTAGCTGCCTCTGCCTTGCGGTGAATCTAGTCGGAAGAGGGCATGCCTGTGTCACCGGATTCTACCTGCTTCTCTTTCCCAAGATTTGGCCTGTAAATCCGACATTGGGGTGCCTAGAAGCAAGGTTTTAAGAAAGCGTTGTTTCTGTAAATTGTTCGTGAATTGCATTTTCTCTGTTAATTCGGGACTAAAAACGAGTCGTCAGAGCCCCATGGACTACTTGAGCGATATTTCCAGAGAAAGGAAACACAAGGCTGCTGGTAGATGTTGTTTCCTCTCTCTGGCTCCATTTTGTTTCCAATGCCTTTTCCCTCTCCCCATGGAGAACGGGGCTGCATGGATAATTAATCCTAAAGATGAAAATTTTATCCTCTCCAGGTGGGAATTGGCTGCAAGCACAGGGTTGAACTGAAGTTAAATCTGAATGGGAATGTCGTGGTTAAGAGCTTTTAAGGTTGTGATAACACTATATAACGTTTCTCCATTGAAATGCCAAGTTCCGGAAGCAAGGGATGTGTCAGAATGCAATTCTTCGTTACCATCGTTTCCAGGGTGAGCCTCTACTTCGGGCCCGCTGGCCTTCCAGAGGTCCTGACTCAAAGGTCAGAGGCCTGGCCTGGGGCTCAGATCTGATTTCCAGTGTTGATTGTATGATGCAAGACAATATGGACAAGTCGCTTCGTCTCTCCGGGCCTTCATTCCAGATCCAAAAATCTAGAAGTTCTGAGCCTCAACTTTCAGAGACCCAGCTACAATGCACTCTGCAAGGAACATGGGCATAGGTCACTAAATATCTCATTAAATATCTGTCACATGAACGACTGAATGAACAAATGAGCACCAGTCAGGCCTCTGAAACCATTTTCTGGAAAACTTTTGAAAGAACAATCAAAGGCAAAGTTCAGCAACCAAGAAACTGGAGACTTTGATTTACTGTTCCTTGAACAAGTTGAAAAATCTTAGTAAGAGACACTTGAACCTTTTAAGTATCATCGTGTGGTAATGATGACCTCTCATGCATATTTATGCACTTAGCTTTATAATAACCACTTGAAAGACTAGGTTTCTTTTGCCCCCAGGGAATGAGGCTTGTGTGAAGTGTGACAAAATATTCCAAGGTCAAAGGTCCAAATATGTAAAATCCAAATATGCTGGAATTTCTTCCAAGGGCACAAAGCACCTTAGTGTTTATTGACTCGGGGAGCAGCTGGACACTCCAGTCATCCTTGAAAGTCGCCAAACGCCTCCCCCACCAGCATTCTTTGCGAGGAACCCTGGCCTGCCCCACTGAAGTGTGTGTGCAGTTCAGCCTGGGCCAAGACAGGTAATATTTGGGGACAGAAGAAGCGGTTGGCTGTTGGGTATTTCACGAAGAATTCCAACCGGGCTCCTCAGCCAGAATTGCTTTGCAAAACCTTTTTTTTTTGCTACCGTTACTCAGTGTCATTCATTACCCTCCCAAAGTAAAATCATATGACCCCATTTCCTCAGTAAGTTAATTATTTCATGTCTCTGTATGAGGCAAAACACTACTTTTATTGTTAATTAATATGCTAAAATTAGGTTATACCATTCTGGACATGTGGAATTGAATTTAGTATTCTCCAATATATTTTTTAAAAGCCAGTTAAAAATAAATGTCTTCAACGTCTTTTCTTTTTCCAACAGCATAAATTTCCTTCTTATGAAATTTCATTTCTTCCTGCTATTATAAATGACATAATGGACCTTATTTTCCAAAGGGAAGGAGGAATAATAATACTAAGATATTCAGCTAACGTTTCAAAAATCACATATCTAATCATTAAGCAAACTGAAAAGAAAAGACAGGAAAAGAAAAGAAAGAGAAAACAACGAAAGGGAGGTAACCATCCATGGGTTTCAGGAACAAAATAACTAAATGGAAAAATGAGAGAATTCTTTATTTGGGGACTGATCTCAGGCACTTAGATTTTTTTTTCCTTTTCTTTTTTTTCTTTTCCCATTGACGAACGTGGAGATATAGGAGATTCAGAAATTTCTGTTCCTGAAGGGAGGCAAAAATCAGACGTCCTTCTAGAGAAAGTAGCAAAGTGCTCTTGGAAGGTGGGATTCAAAATGACTCCTTGATTCTCTCTTTGATTCTACTGAGATTCCCCCATACACCTGCCAGCACACCCTGTTAATTACTTTTCTATTTATTTAGTAGACCTACAGGCGGAAAGCAATCTACTGCCAGAGAATTGTTTGACTCCTATGCTAAGTGGACGGCATTCCGATCCAGTGAGGTTGACAGCGGCCGGAGCCCAACTTTTATCTCATTGCCATGTCAAATTAGCACCAGCAGGCCCTAGATACAAGGAGGAGTTTTCCCTTCACTGCAAAAGGCGAATAGTTCTTAGAAGTCAATAAACTAATACTGGTTGGTCTCTGTTAGGCTTCTTTACCCCCGAGGATGACAGGAAGGATTAAATGCAGTTTTCAAGGCAGGGAGGGGTCTTGATGCTAAGGACGTAATGGTGAAAGTGCACGGGGACTTTTAAATCGATGCGGTAAAATACCCTCTAAAAAGTACGCTGCGTCTCCTGGACGCCAACGAAAGAGTGAATTCACGTCTACAAAGCAATGAAGCTTACAAGTCCATGTTAGGGCTTTATTCCTTTGAGCCAGGTTTTCCCAGAGCAAATGTGTGAATCATGGCCATGTGAGCCTGGACTTCCTTCCTCAGCCCGGGGGTCACCTGGTGGTCAGTTAGAAGAAAACCGAGGCGGCGATAAGACTTACCTTTGCCATCCGCTCTGGGTCTTCCCGAGGCTGGGGAAGAAGCAGAGGCGAGGGTGTCTGGCTGAAAGGCATCGAAGGCATTGAAGGCAAAGAGAAAGGAGCACACACCTGATGAATGAAAGAACGATCCAGACTTCTCTTCTCTCAAACGATAGAGCGAGGTCCCTTACCATTCAAGAGTAGAAAAATGGCCTTCTCTCTGTTTCAGTCTCTCATTATTTGCTATTTTTGGTTTGGTGATTTTGCTTTTGTTTTTGTTTTGGTTCCCCTTCCTTCCTTCCTTCCTTTCTCTTCCTTCCTTCCTCTTTCTTCCTTTTCTTTCTTTCTTCTTTTTCTTTCTTTCTTTCTTTCTTTCTTTCTTTCTTTCTTTCTTTCTTTCTCTTTCTTTCTTTCTTTCTTTCTTTCTTTCTTTCTCTTTCTTTCTTTCTTTCTTTCTTTCTTTCTTTCTTTCTTTCTTTCTTTCTTTCCCTGCTCTCTCCCTTTCTTTCTTTCTTTCTTTCTTTCTTTCTTTCTTTCTTTCTTTCTTTCTCTGCTTTCTCCCTTTCTTTCTTTGTTTCTTTGTTTCTTTCTTCCTTTCTTTCTTCCTTCCTCCCTCCCTCCCTTCCTTCCTTCCTTCCTTCCTTCCTTCCTTCCTTCCTTCCTTCCTTCCATAAGACTGCCAGCCACATGGTCTCTCTGGAACATTAAAATAAAGCAGGAGAAGAGGCACCGTCAGACATGGTGAGCAGTAGTAAGCTAAGCCAACAATTAAGATTCGACTTCCCATTTCCATCGCTCAGGAGACTTCCTTCCTTTACCCGAGTCCTCACTACGTGCCCGCATCCTGCTCCGTGCGAGTCGTGTCCTCCTGCGTCAGAAGGAAGTTCAGAACTTTGAGGGTGTGGCGCCCTGAGACGGCGCCCGGGGTCTGGCCATTCCCAGCCTGGTCCAGGCCAGGCCGAGACCCTGGCCGCACCCCTGCTCCCCTGCCTCCGAGCCTGGCTCCAGCCCTCCCCGTGGTGTCCCTGGGGCTTCCTCCCCAGCCCCCCCCCGCCTAAGGCCGGTACTTCCTCTGACCTTCAGCTCCATCAGGAAGCACCTCCTGACTCCCGGGTCCACACGAGCAGCGCTCTGTGCTTAGGAAGGCTCGTCCTGACGTCCTTTCCGGCTCGTACTGGCTTTGAATGTAGGATTGAACCCATGTCCCACCTAAGGGGGTCCTTCTGTAGGTCCTGTTGCCACACTCTGTGACCCCAGACAGGGAACCCCACCCAGCTCCCATTTTCCTCCCCACCCTAACCTGGCCAGGAGTACGTTCGCCGTCTCGTCGTTACAGGGGCAGGCCCTTTGGGAGGGTTCCGACTCGATGCTCTCTCTCCTCTCGGGGTGGGAGAGTCCATTATGCATCAGAGTCTATTAATCTTACAAACAGTTATGGAGCTGAAGGGGCTGCATCGAACAGCTGAGGTTTTAAAGGAGTTGGAGCACCGGAGCCGTTATTATAATGAAGTTCCCTGATGTATAATCATGTCTCTGGGTGACCAGGCACAATTCTTTAAATCCAGGAAATTGTAAATGAAGTGCAGGGTTGTTTTTTATGTATACAGAGCAGCCTCCTGAAAGGTTGTGTTTGCGACCAGCAGCCACCAGGCCCCCTGTCCGGGGAAGCCACCTCCCAGCCTCACCTGCCTGTCTTCCGTTTCTTTATCCCCAAGCCGGCAAACCCCGCAAGCTAGCAAGGCACCCCTGCTCCTTGCAGGGGCTGGGGGAGGGAGGAGACAGTCGGGATTTGGAAGAGGAATATGCTGTGATCCTCTTCTCTTCAGACCTGGTTGTCTGTCCCTTCCATTTGGTTCAGCGGCATGAAAAAGGGAATTTATCCTTCTCCACAGATGCCACAAACAGATGCTGGGACCAGAGATCTTGCCGAGTCAATAAAAGATAAGTCATACAACCTATAAAACTGCTGAAAGAAATCAGAATTTCAGCAAATTCTAGTTTCTTTTTTTTTTTTTTTTTTCAGGCTGTTCCTTTTGATCAACTATGGGGAGGTGGGGGGGGGGGAAGCCAGTCGTGCATACATTCCATCTGTGATTGCACCACAGTATGAACGCGGCTGGAAGCGGGATGGGGGATAGGGTGAGAGTTGAGCTGAGATACTGATGAAGTAGGAAGGAGAATGGTACCAGTGACAGACAAAGCTGTCATAATCAATTAGCATTTAACTTTTTGTAAAGATCTTGGAGGCGATGGGTTCCTTAGATTTTAATGTGCCTCTTCAAGGTAATTTTGTAAGCTATTTAAATGATGCTCCCTTTTTACAACTCTACATAATTTGATTATACGAACCATTCTCCAATCCTTGGATATGCAAATACAGCATCAAAATGACGTTTTCCCATATTTTGATAGAATTTGATGTTCGTGGCAGTGATGAGATGTGACACAGATTGTAGCAGGACACTGGTGACCTGTTCATCTGGGGCACTGAGGCCGTGCAGATTTTCAATGACTGTTTTTGGAGAATCACCCTTAAGAATAAAAATTTGGAAGCCAAAGACAGGGCAGTGATTGGGGTTTGGAGTCAAAATGCCTTGGATCTAATTCCAGGGCCACCAAGATGCTGAATCTGTGAATTAAACTCTCCAACCCTCAGTCTTCCCATCTGTAAAATGGGAATGATAATACAAAGCTCACAGAAAGGTTATAAGCGTCAGCAGTTGGAGTGAAAACAGCCGGCAGAACATGGAGATGACCTTCATATGCTGGCCGTCATTGCTCTACTACTACCATGACTCTGTCAGTAACATCTGGGCTATTCATTCGGCGAAGTTATTCTCCAGGCAGCTATCGAGTGATGTAGCGATGCTGAGATTGTGCTGATGGCCGAGCTTTGTGATCTTAGAGGAGAGGGTAACTGGGAGGCTTCTTTGAGGACTTATCCCCAGAAAGTACCAGCCTGGAATGAGGGATTGTGCATTCACTCAACATCTCCTCAACCCTTCTGTGGATGAGATACTGTGTTAAGAACTGAGGATTTAAGAATATAGATTTGGAGGGATAATCGCGGACCTCCAGGAATTCACAATCTAATAAACTCCCAGAGGTCAAGAAACTCCAAGAGATTGAGGGGTAGGGGAGACAAACAAACAATTGCACAGCCTTGGAATAAGCACCAAATAGGGGTGCAGGTTTGTAGGGTTCAGTGATCAGCAGAGAGAGGACGCCTCATTCTGCCTGGGGCTGATGCAGAAGGCTTCGCGGTAGAGCTATGGGGCTGAGGCATGGAAGACGAGTAGCTTTGCTAGACAGACAGGTGTCAAGACACCCACTTGTGTCAGAGCGGTGGTTATTGACTGGGTGTGATTTTGCTCCCCAGGGGACATTTGGCAAGATCTGGAGACATTTTTGATGGTCATTCCTTCGGGGTGTCAGTGTCCTCTAAGCGGGTAGAGGCCAGCCAGGGATGCTGCTACAGTGCATGGGACAGCCCCCCACAACAGAGAGTCATCAGGATAAACAGTGCCCAGAGTGAGACTCCCCGAGCTCAGGGCGCCAGGAGCGCCTGCACGTGGGGGCAGATCACACAGTGGAGATCCCGGTGACTCAGTGTGGCCTCTTGTTCTACGGGAGAGGGAGACGGGTCCGGAGGCGGTCACACTGGGAAGAGCGTGTAGGTCATCATGAGCTAAGGTTTGGTCCTGGTTTTGTGCTCCTTATACTTCCCCTAAAGTAGCCCCCATGTTAGAGGAAATCTCACCCAGTCCGCCATGTTGGGAAGCAACCGCCTGAAAGAGCCCAAGCTCCTGTGTTAGCTTAAATTTTGCTTCTCTTCATAATTAACATGAAAAAAAAAAAATAATGCTATGCTATTTTTCCCCTACAAGTTGAAGATCGGTACTTTAGGTAGACCAGCATGTATGTGACGCCAGGATGAGAGGCGTACGTGAGCAGGGCAGGCCCGGAGAGTTCTGAGCAAGGAGATGACGTGAGCTGATGTATGGGTTGGAGTCCTGTCACATGGGGCTGCATAAAAGTGGGCCGGCCCAGCGGTGCTGACAAAAGCCACCTCCCCAGAGGACTGACCCCTGATCGGGTGCCTTGGAGACCAAGGTCACAGCTAAGTTTGAACTGTCTGCTGGCTGCAGTGGGATCAGAGGATCAGGCTCCAGTAAGAGAGACAAGACCAACAGCTTCTAGAGCCCTGGCTCGGCTACCCATTAGCTGTGTGACCCCGAGAAAATCACTTCACCTCTCTGGCCTCAGGGAGCAAACTGGAGAAGAGCTGGTGGGCTCCCAGCCTCACCCTCCACACCCCCTGGATCAGGGGAGGGCTTCCTGCTAGATGCTCACACAGTGCCGTGTCCCGGCCAGCCCCTGCACACCAAACACAGCGCCATTTTGGGTTTAGGGGAGGTCCCGTGGAGTTCTGCAGCAGTGAATTTAATTTTCCACTTTCATAACTACATTCCTTCGAGGCTCGAGAATTCTTTGGCCTTCAAGAGTCCCTTATTGTTATACAAATCTCCTGAATCCCCATCAGCTGACATCTTAGCATCAGAGAACCCTTCTGTGTGTATTAACGAGAATGAGATTTAGGGTGGCGGGAGAGAGAGGCTCGTGTGCGTTACAAGAGCATAAATGCTGTTAATGTTCTTTCCAAGATGTTTACTCACCCGCTTGTTCAGGTAAAGCTTTGTCTCTGGGTCATAGAGCATTTTACAGAATTAGAAATGGATTGTTCTTACTTGCCCACAGGGCCGCTGGTGGTGAACAAAGGGCAAGGCAGTGAACTAGGAGGGGGGTGGGACCCAGCACCTTCGTACTTGGTGGTCACAGGGCTCTGAAATGTCTTCCTCGTCATCCACGTCGTGGACCTGAGAAAGTCCTTAGCCCGTCCAATCTGTGTCCTCATCTGTGAACTAAGAAGTTGAAGTTTGGCCCTTCAACAACTTCAGCTGTAAACCTGTATGATGATGAGGGGGGAGCCCGTGGCTCTGAGCCGGCTCCACGGCACAAGCCTAGGGAATGTAACTCTGGTGAGCAAGGAAACGTCCAGGGAGGTGGTGACCGGAAACTAAGGGCTTCTCCATGGACGTCTCTGGGTGGACAGGGTGGCTACGGCTCAACAAGTGATTGATAAGGAAAAAGAATGGCTCCAAAGTGAATGTTGCCCGTGTGTAGGGAGGAAACCAGAGAGCCATGGGTGGGGGTGGGTGACGGGTTCCCAGGAGGAGGAGGCGACACCCAGAGCCAGGAATCTAAGCCCTGCAGGGGCTTCTTAGAGCTCCAGCAGCAAATCCCAGTGTGGTTTGGGAAGACAGACTTGGAATCCCTCCTTGGCTCCCAAGAACTTATAAAATACATTCTTCCCTTTCCATCCTCATTTTTCCAGAGTTACTCAAGAATGACATAGTCACAGGGCACCTGGGTGGCTCAGTCCCTGAAACATTTGACTTTGGTTCAGGTCATGATCTCATAGTTCATGGGTTCAAGCCCCACATTGGGGTCTGCACTGACAGCTCAGAGCCTGGAGCCTGCTTCAGATTCTGCGTCTCCCTCTCCCTCTCTCTGCCCCTCCCCTGCGTGTGCTCTGTCTCTCTCTCAAATATAAATAAATAAACATTGAAAAAAAAAAAGAATGACACAGTCATGACACAGGGAGATTTTCAAAAGCAGTCCACGTGACCTGAGTGTGTGGTTTTGGTGGCATTTGTACGTGGGGGAGCCCTTGCAGCGTCACCTCCCCCTGGGCCCCTCCCCTCCATAGACCCATCCGTTGGTTTGTCCTGGACCCCCAACCTCAGGGAACCCCTGCTGGACGATCCGGGATGACCTCTCTCACCGGCAGGAAGCTGGAGGTCAACGCCATCTGGGGAGCCCGACCCGGAGGCAGACAGAGGTAGAGGCAGTGACTGTCGGCAGAAGCTGCCTGCGGGGCTGGGCTCCAACCCGACCGATGTCCTGGAAACATTCGGGAGGTCAGAGGCATGTTGACAGGATTTTTATCATTTTTGAGCATTCAAAACCTGAATCTGTTGTGCATGAAATATTCGTGGATTGGCCCAATTTCACACTTTTATTGATTGGCGCAGAGAAACACAGGTCTCAGCAATACAAGTCGTGGGCACCATAAAATGGATGGATATCTTTTTGGGAATCATTCTTGCTGAGCTAGCATGCTGCACACCATCCCCGTGGGCTCCTGAGAACGCAGCCCACGGAGGTCCCGAGGCACACCCCGGGCTGCAGCCGGGCTTGCTCTCTGGGATGGCGCTGGGGTTCATACTGTTGAACCCCTCACGGAGCCACGAGGCCCAGTGTTGAGTCTGGGGCCCAAGGCCGGTCCTCGGGCCCCTGCCCGGCCCATCCCAGCGGAGTGTGGCATTCGGCAATCCAGGGGCGGTGTTTCACCGGAACCAATGGGCGGTGACCCTGTGCCAGCTCTCCTCGCCATCCTGATGCCCCAACAGCCCTGGAAGGAGGCACGGCGTCGCCACATTTTCAGATGAGGACACGGAGGTGCTGGGTGGGTGAGAAATGTGTAGGCCAGCAGCGACAATGCCACGTTCGGAGCCCTGCCCCGGAGCCCAGGTCCTGACCCCTGACCCCGGCTGTTCCCCACGTCTGGGGATGAGAGCGGGGGACCACGGGCCCCTTCAGAGGATCTGCAAGGTCAAGACTGATTTCATAACAACACAAAGATGCTGTTGACCTTCACCCCTTTTCTGTGCAGTGAGCCTTCCCGTGGCCGCCCTGGTGTGGTGGCGTCCTGGGTCTGATGCCCCATGGTACACGTGCTTGTGTCTTACAAAGCCTCAGCTTTCATTTCTGTTTTTTTTTTTTTCATTTTTTTTTAAGTACTTGTTTTTGAGAGAGTGAGCAGTGAAGGGGCAGAGAGTGTGTAAGAGAGAGAATCCCAAGCAGGCTCCTCGCTGTCAGCACAGAGCCCAGTGTGGGGCTCGACCTCACGAACCATGAGATCATGACCTGAGCCGAACTCAAGAGTCAGATGCTTGACTGACAGCCTCCCAGGCGCCCCTCAGCTTTAATAGGACCTTTTCCAATAGGTCACTATTGATAGATACAGGCCACTCGCGTCCCCTTGGATTTCTCTATAATTTTTGAGTGTCAAGCGTCCTTGGACAAAGTGGTTGGAGATGTGCGGCTCCGGACCAGGCACCCCCAGCTGGCTTCACTGCTCCTGCTCTCTGGTCCCCCCTCCCCCTGTCCAGCACCGAGGCCACCCCTGCCCGCCTGTCACAGACCCCAGCTGGGGTGACGTCTCCAGCTCACAGCTGCCGTGTCTGTACCATGGCTGATAACTCTCACACTTGACTGGAGCCAAATTCTCCTCTGGGAACATCATGTGTCCGCGACGGAGTTCTGGAAAACAGCAGCATTCAATGACAGTGTCTGCTCTGGATTCTGTGTCAGTTCCAGAAGTGGGTTCTTGTGTTAATTCTCCGAGCCACCCCAGTGACTGTCAAATATCTTTCTTTTTTTAAAAATCACTTAAGGCTGTTTGAGTAAACAGAAGCTGAACTAGCAGGAAAAATCCGTCACCCCCTTCCTGGACGCCCCCTCCGTCTGCTCATCACAATCGACTAACTTACCTTTGGGACCTGTCGTGCTCGCTTCGGCAGCACATGCACTAAAATTTGGGCCCTGTCAGCTGGCAAATCAGTCGTCTCCTGCCTGCAGCTGCCTGGGCCTTGCTCCCTGAAGATCGCCCCCCAGCCCCCCAGCGGCCGGATCAGTATGGCTGATGTCTCATCGATGGCGTGTTGACTAGCAGCCCATATCCAAAGATATGTCCACGTCCCAACCCCAGGAAGCCATGAATGTGAACTTGTTTGGAAGAAGCGTCTTTGGAGATGTAAGTAAGATCTTGAGATGGAATCATCCCCGCGAACCTGATGGGCCCCAAATCCAGAGATGGGTTTCCTTATAAGACACAACTCACAAGAAGGATGGAGGGAAGAGGAGAAGCTGCAAGAGGCAGAGGAAAGGCTCGGTTAGAGCCTGAGCGGGCACAGCCCTGCTCGCTCGGTGAATTTGGACTTGTGCCCTCCTGCACTGTGAGACACCACATCTCTGTTGTCGGAAGCCGCCTGGTTGTGGCCGTTTGTGACGGGGCCCCAGGAGTCCGCCATCTTGGACGGAAAGCCTGCGATTTCAGGACTCCTGCTGGCTGGCGGCCTTCTGATTCCGGAGGAGCTTCTGGAAGGTTGGCTGTTCCACGCTCTCGTCCACCTCATGCCGGCCCTGTCCTCGACCTTCCTTACAGCTTGTGGGCGGTCTCCTATGTGAAGCGGTCAGCCATGTCCGGGCCCCCCGCATTTGCCCACATTCTGGAGTTGCTAATGACGCGACCACAGGTCTCCTTGGCCACTAAGACTGTTTCAGTGTTTTACTGCTACAAAGATCATGACCCACACGAGTTTCAGCAGAAAGCAAGAGGAATTTATCCTCTGGATGAATGGACGCCAAGGGCCAGAAGTCCAGTCGGGTCCTATGAGGACCCAGGGCAGGTACTGATAAGCCTTCAGAATCTAGGCAGTCATTTGATAGCTTATCAAAGGTTTCTTCTGTTCTTTCCATTTCTCTCTCTGTAACCCAGCTCTCCCTGCCTCTGAAACGGCTCACTAAGGCCACCCACCTGCCTAACGTCGGTTCCAGCTTCCTGATTTGCCTCACCTCGGTCAAGGTTGCTGCACAGAGTGGGCACCTGTAATTCCAAGTCTACATTCCTGGGAGAGAGAAGCTAATTGGGAGAGACCCCGGACTAAGGCCAAATGGGCAGACCCGGGCAGCCCAAGCGTGGCTAATGGGGCCCCTGGTGCAAACGTGGAGGTGTTCTCAGACACGGGGCCTGGGTTTGTTGGGCCTTACAAAGTGGTGAGGGCCTGGCTCTGGCAAGAAAGGCCACACCAAGGGCCCCTTGTCTTGAACTTGTGCACACGCTGAAGGCTGAGCTTGAGACCATGCGCTCCATTTGTTCTCTTCCGTGTGGCGCTCCCCGGCCTTTCTTTCCAGCTCTCCTCCAGAGGACACGTGCATAACATACTGTCCTTAACAACACACTCTCTCCGGCCCTGTGTGCTTCCCACGCCCGCACGCTGCGCTGGGCATCCCAAGGGAGAGCCTCCCCGGAGTGCTGGAGAACACGCCCTCCTTCCTACCGCCTCCCCGGTTCTTCTCCATCTTCGTCCCTCCAGACACGGGTGCTAATGGGGATAATGTCAAAGTGCGGGGCCCACCACACCCTCCCGCGTCCCAGGGGGTGCGGGTCTCGCTTCTCATACCCGCTCTGTATGTGCACGAAGCAGACCAGAACCCAGGTGTTGCCTTCGTTGACCAGAGGTCAGGAGGCGGATGTTCGCTGATGGGGACCCTTCAGAAAACAGTGCTCCGTCTCTGTGCACGGGTGTGTGGGTAGCTGCATGCCGGAGAGAAATTAGCATCCAATTTCCAAAGGAGCGAGAGAAGGACCAAGAGTAAAGGGGGTAATGGGAGGCGCTGCGCGGGGGTGACTCAGGCGGGACTGGGGAGTCCCCGCCGCCTGCGGTCGCCAGGGCCACGGCCCCGCCAGCCCCGCCTCCTGGAGCCGGACAGAGCCTTCCAAGCAGAGGGCAGGGCACCCTGTCAGGTCTGCAAATGAACGACGATGAACCCCAGGCTTAGTCCTGGTTGGATAAGGATGAATACAATTAAAATTCGGAAATTTGTTTTAAATGGGTTGCTAATTGCTGTTGAGCTTTAAATATTTGAGTTTATTAATTTCTCCTTCACCCCCTGAATTATATTTCAGCAGCAGTCCCCTGTTATTAGGCTATTAAATCAGACATATCCAAAAGGGAAGCATTTATTTATATCTTCAGAGACATGTACATCTAATTAAGACCGTGTTACCGTGCATATTTTATATCAGGCAAATGCTGTCTGTGATCTCAGCCTCATGGCTCTGAGGACCTTCATGAGGGTTTGGAAGATAGGACTCGAGCTGGATGAGGAAGACACCCTATACCTTTCTGAGCAGTGATTTCATACGAAACTTCATCCCGAAAAAAGTGGCTGCTTCCAGACATTATAAATCCCCTTCTTAAAGAATCCAAAATGGCAATTTCCAGAAAACGAGAGATCCAAAAATTGGCTATACTGCCGGAATGTTTCTGTGTTCATAAAAACAGTGAAACTAGCTCACATTTAGAGAGCACCTACTGAATGCCCCAAATTCCTAATGAATATTCATTACCTTGTCTAATTCTCACAACTCAAGGAGGGAATGTTTTTATCCCCATTTTCCAGATGAGTAAAACTGAGGCTTAAGAAGCTAAAGTGATTTGCCTGAAAGGCAAAGGCAGGACTAAAACTCATGCCTTTTCCCGTTGGTCTCTTTTCATAGTCAAGAAGAGTTCATTGAGTCTAGACCTTTCTCAAGACCAGGGTGATATCACCTCTCCCCCCACAAGGTGATGAAAATTGGTTCTTGGGAAGCAAAAACCACATTATTTTTATGTATGAAGCACAGATAAACATGTACTACGTACACAGGTAAGCAGTGTTTCTGTATACTTGAACTTCTTGGGAGAGGGCGTTTCAGAAGAAACATCTGAAAAGACATCTTAGAGGGGGGAAGCCAATGAAAAAGGTTGAGAAATACCCTTTTACGGCAACTGCAGGAACGCGCCCCACGGAGTGCTCACTTGTCCTGGGAACAGCGATGGCATCGCCGTCCTGCATTCCCCTTGCTCCTGTGGTTTTATTTTTACAGCCCAGATAAGCTGGGCGTGAACCGACACTGCAGGCTCCCTGTGACGCGAGGGCCCGAGCACCAGCGCTGGGCTGCAAATTTCATTTGGCCGCGTTAAGTTTCTCGTGTGATGAACTTTTGCCAAAAAACAGTGGCTTCCCGTTTCCAGAGGACAATCGAGTTCTCCATGTTGAGGATGTTCCCAGTCGTGGGATCATCATTTCATGATCTGGGGGCTTCTTGAGCTCAAGATTCCTGATTCTTTTTTCTGTTAACATCGGACAAGAAGCTAGTGGAGAAAAGCGTGAGTTGGGTTATATCAGAAAGACTCAGGATTGACTCATAATTCTTCCCTTCTGGCTCATGAGTTCTTGGGCGAGACATCCATCTCAAAGAATCTTCTGTTTTCTCGTTGCTAAACCCACATTCTCACTGTATGTCAAGTACTTTATCCACGTTTCACTCTAGACTCGTACTGTCCAATATGGAGGCCACTAGTCACATGTGGGTATTTAAAATTAAATTCATTGAGGGGCACCTGGGTGTCTCAGTCAGTTAAGTGTCTGACTCTTGACTTCTCCTCAGGTCATGATCTCACAGTTTGTGAGTTCAAGCTCCACGTGCTGACAGTGCAGAGCCTGCTTGAGGCTCTCTCTCTCTCTCTCTCTCTCTCTCTCTCTCCCTCTCTCTCTGTCCCTCCCCTGCTTGCTCTGTCTCTGTCTCTCTCTCTCTCAAAATAAATAAATGAAAGCATTTTTAAAAATGTAAAGAAATTAAATTAAATTCATTGAAATGAAACACAATTTAGTATTTAGTTCTTCAGCCACACGAGCCACGTTTCCAGTGCTCAGTGGCCACATGTGGTCATCAGTTGGACAACAGAGATAAACGAACTTTCTATTCACTGCAGAAAATTCTACCGGACAGTGCTGTTTTAGAGACAGTAAACACCAAGAAGAAGACAAGACACCTGCCAACAAAGGGTGGTTACTTTCCATTTAACACATTTTCAGTGACAGTCACCTTTGGGCAGGTCTTATTCTGAGCACAGGAAAAGATCTCTAATCAAACCAAAGTTCCTACACTTGAGGAAGTTATTGTTGCTATTATTTTTACTGCAGATTTTTGTGATTTCTTAGTGAGTGGGTAATAGAGTGGTAGTGTTGAAAAATATTAGTAAGGAGTCAGAGCAACATGACCCTGAGTCTGAGCAGATTGACAGGAATAAATTTGCTTATTCTCTCAGAGACTTAGTTTCCTCATCTGTAAAATGGGTATCCTAATAACTTCGCAGGCTTGCTTTGAAGATTAGATAAGGAAATGGATGTAGAGGGTTTAATACAATGTCTGACACAGTAGGTGCTCAATAAATTAATGCTTTCCTTCTTTTTAAAAAATTTTTTTAATGTTTTACTTATTTCTGAGAGGGGGAGAGACAGCGTGAGCAGGGGAGGGTCAGAGAGAGAGGGAGACACAGAATCTGAAGCAGCTCCAGGCTCTGAGCTGTCAGCACAGAGCCCGATGTGGGGCTTGAACCTACGAACCGTGCGATCATGACCTGAGCCTAAGTCGGACGCTTAACCGACTGAGCCACCCAGGCGCCCCAGTGCTTTCCTTCTTAAGATAAAAATCTGCTCTAGTTTATTCTAATCTTGTTTGCTCACACAGTAGAGTATTTGCTGTATGAGGTTTATTGGTTTGCTATTAAGGATCTATTTTAGGATATTCCTAGAGGTAACCTGACAAAATAATACTGAAGTCATTCTCAAGGTGCCATTGGAATCCATTCTTTAGTTCACACTGGAGAATCCACTGCTTGCATAATTTACCAACGTTCTTGGTTGCTGTAATTACAGAATGTGGGAGCTTGAAGAGATCAGAGAAAATATAATTGAATTTGGGTGTCGTAAAGGTAAGGAAAGCAAAACCCTGGGAAGTGATTTGCCCAAGGTCATGGCTCTACAGGCAAACAGACTAGAACGTGGGTCTCTAATCATCAAACACAGTGTGCTCAGCATTTCAGCCAATGCCCTTGGATCCCTGTCTCCGCCTCCCCAAAGAAAGTTCCAGTCAACACTTGACCATCGTCTGGCAGGAAGTCTCATGTTGGGACAATGAAGTGGGTGTTCACTCAAACTAACACAGCGTTTGAGGCCCAGAGAGCGCTGGAGACGGGCTTGGTGACAGTTGCCCCAACCCCCACCGCAACCCCGGTGGCTGGTGGCGGAGGGGGGATTTTACCTTCCCTTGTTTGGGGTGCTGCTGTGTGCATCTGTTGTCCTCACATCACCCCTCGATTCTCTCTCCAAAACTACAGGGCTGGGAGGGGAGGTGCTTCCCCGCCTTGACGTTTAGGTGCCGAGTGCTAAGCATCATCTACAAGGACAGATGCAGGAGTCACTCCTTTATTCTGGCCACTGCCTGGAAAAGAATCTTGTGCCCTCACCCATTTTAAATGACAGGTTCACATTCTGATAGAAAGAATTAATGTTTAAGAGAAACTGCACATATAAATCCTCAGACACAAAGCAGGGAATATAATCTTCAGCCAGGTTAGAATTTGCCTACCAGGAAATGAGGGGTTTTACAAAAGTGATCAATTTCACTTAATGGGTGTGAGATTGTGAATAAAAGCTTTTTTTTTTTTGTAGAAAGAACTTTTTCTTATTTTCTTGTCCTCCAGAGTCCAAAACATTTTTATACTCCCATGAGAAAGCCCAGGGAATTACAGTGGATTCTGGATTATTCATGGGCCATCTGGATTCTTCCAACTCTGGCTGCCAAGGTGGGTCTCCGTCCAATTACTTAGGTCAGGCAGTGAGGGAGGTGAGCTCTTTCCCTCTTTCCTTGACTTCACCTCTGGCAATAGGGTGGTGGTGGTGGGGGGAGCTGAGCAGAGATAGAGACCTTCTCCCAGGACTTGTGCATAAGGGGGATGCATCAGCATTTCAAAGCCACATAACATAGGAAGAATAACTCAATTGCCAAATGGTTGGATTACTACGTGTGAATTGTGGACGGCCATATATGTTTCATTTTCTTGTTAGAAATGTTTTTTATTTACTTATTATTATTTTTAAATAAATTACATTCTTGTATTTATTTTATCAAGTTTATTTACTCATTATTTTGTTAGTAATCTCTACACCTGACTTGGGGCTTGAACTCACAACCGTGAGATCAAGAGTTACATGTTCTTCCAACTAAGCCAAGCAGGCACCGCTGTTAAAAATTTTTTTTAAAGAATTAAACAATTTAGGTGCTCCTGGGTGGCTCTGTCAGTTGAACATCTGACTCTTGATTTTGGCTCAGGTCATGATCTTCATGTCGTGGCACTGAGGCCCATGTTGGGCTCCATGCTGAGTGTGGAGCCTGCTTGAGATTCTTTTTCCCTCTCCCACTTTGTCTCTCTCCCCTCCTTGCTCTCTCTCAAATAAAAATAAAGACAGAGAGAGAGAGAGAATTAAACTATTTAGTGTGTGAGTAATAGGCACTAATGTAGTTTTGCCATTGAAGGAGACAAGTGAGCAGTTATAGGTCAATGGCATTGTAGAAGTGATCAGATGATGCTCGGGGTTTGAAAAGTTTTCTTTTCTAAGGAGAATGGTTCGTCTCTAGGATATGATTGATTTTGCCCCAGAAAGCCTGGCCTTGCGGCTGGAGGTTGATGTAGATCATCAAAAAGTGCTTGTATTTCCTTTGGAATCTTACAGCATTGGGCTGAAGAAAATGTCCCAACAGGAAGGGGGGGAGGGGGCGGGAAGCGTATGGATGCTTAGATAAGTACGGAAAGTGTCACAGAATCGCATACTGTCCTGTCCCCTCCACACCCACGGAGCGAGCAAGCAATCACAAACTCATTTGTCCTTACCGTGTGGATTTCCTCGCTGCCTCAGCACCTTCAGCCACTAACTAGGGCTTTCTTCTGCGCTCTAGGCGGGGGTGGGGGGTGGGTGGGGGTCTGTCTGTGCTGTAGGTCCCGGCAAAAATGGGGATTGCCTACAGTTTGGATAAAGGGAACGTGACTACACCTGAAATTGCCTCTGTGTATCCTCGGGAGCAGACGGCCGGTCCAGCGGAGGGGCCAGCACGCGTCTGCCTGTCGCACCTCCGGGGCCTGGCTGCGCCCCGGGCCTGGCCAGCCCGCCAGCAGCAGCGCCTCGCTGACCTCTGACAGCGTGGCTGCTGTACACCGTCCGGCTCTTCATTCGCGGCTCATTCTGTGGCTCAGCGCCGCTCTTTTTGGCTCTGTAACTCAGCTCCCAGTTTTCCAATAGTTACTTTAATTTATGACATGGTTTGGACACACTCGTTGGCCATGACCTTGGCTCTCGGCCCAGAATATTATTTTCAGCATTTACCCTCCAGCTCTGCCACTGCAGCCTTGGGCAAGAGGTGCTCCATCCCATCATGGCCCCCACGGCCCAGGCCCCGGGGCACAAAGACCAGGGCCGACCGATTCCAGGTCCCACCCCGAGTCCCCGGCCAGGTGACAGGTCCACACGGGAGTGGGCCAGCCTGATGAAGCTGGCTACGCCTGCTGCTGCGTGTCCTACTTTTACAACAGCGTACCAAATGTTTTGCTCCAGGCGGCACTGAAGGTGGCCGCAGGCATCCCGCGAAGTAACATGGCAACTCGCTCAGGTTTTACGTTTGGGGAGACAAAACACACGGAGCGACTTGAGAAGATGCACAGAGCTATGTCTTTGAGAAGCACCAATGGATACCCTTGGATCACATGTTCATCAAAACAAAGGAGGGACAACGGAACAAGATCTGTCCTAGAGCAGTACATTCAAGTTGGTCCCCAAGGATATGAAGGACATAGCGCATGGAGGTGCAGTGAAAACGAAGTGGGCATACGTTCCTAGCGGACAGGAGCCCCGTGGGCCTCACGGAGACGCTGGGCATAGCTGACACACTGGAGCAACCCAAGTGCGGCTGTGAGTCCCCACCGCGGGACCACAAATGGTGCACACGAAGGACCCAGCCATTGCCAGACAGAACAGGTCCCTTGGCGGATAAGAATCCCCAGAGAAAATTGTTCCAGGGTGGGAGAGCTCTACAAATAGACCCAAGTGGAACAGGGAGGACATTAAAACATTTTTTTTAACGTTTCATTTATTTTTGAGACAGAGACAGACAGTACGAGCGGGGGAGGGGCAAGGAGAGAAGGAGACACAGAATCCGAATCAGGCTCCAGGCTTTGAGCTGTCCGCACAGAGCCCGACGCGAGGCTCGAACTCGTGAACTGCGAGATCGTGACCTTAGCCAAAGTTGGACGCTCAACGGACTGAGTCTCCCAGGCACCCCATAAGGAGGACACTGAAAGTAGTGTGCGAGCAAAGAATTTCTATTTGTGTTGTCACTCTACTGTTGTGTCTTCAGGTGATACTCTAAAACGCAGTCAACTGTGTGCTCGTGATGAATAATGTATTTTGTAATTTACATTTTTCTAATTGAAAAAAACTTCAGGAATAGCCCCAAGTAAGTCGCATGCATGATTTAACAGGAGATGAATCAAATTTTAACCATGGGAAAACTCCAAGAGAGTGCTGTTCCCTAACAAAATAGAGTTAGAGAGCCGTTCTGATCCTTGCTTCCATTCTTTCGTGAGAACGTGCACTAGAGTGGTGTGGATTAGGGGCGCCGACCACATGCACGGGGAGAGCCAGCATCAGTTACTGGTTTAGCACTTGAAACTGTTAGAGGCACCTTTAAATCAATTCTGTAATTTGTTCCTCATGTCAAGCACAGAAGGCAGGAGTGGGTTTTGTTTGTCACTTGACGGAAGCTTAGACCATTAGCTTAAGGTCACCTTCATCAGAGAGTGACAGAAAGACCACCGCTCGGCCAGCCTTCTGAGCTTTTGTGAGCATTTGCTGCTTTGAGGACTTAGGGCCTTTCCTCGTTTCTGGAAACACCACCTCTCTTCTTGGGGAAAATCACTTCTCTCTCACTCCAACCATCTAGTTCAAACGGGAGCTTCCAGTGACAAGCCCCCATCCAGGGCCCCTGACCTGACTGGAGGTGTCTTGAGTCTTCTCTGGGGACTTTTTAACTGGGATCAGCCTTGGAATGAAGAGGTGGGCAATTTTAGTTGAATTTGTTTTTCTTCTTATGGCAAAATTGTGAGGTGCAGGGGGGAGTGGGGTGAAGGCAGGAGTTGCTGGTGGCCGTGTGTCCCAGCCACGCGTGGCAAGTTTGAGAAAAACTAAAATAATATGCAGTAAGGAGACAGAAAGCCTTGCTAGCATTCAAATTTCTGGTTCCAGTGGTTTTGAGGTTCTGTGGCTTCTTTTCCATGGCTATTTGAGACTTTCAATAAATATATTTTTTTATTTGTTTGAACTATAAGTTGAGTTTGTGTTTCTTAAAAAAACAAAACAAAACACAAGAGTCCTAAGTAATCAGTCTCTCCTCCATGTTATACCACAGTTAGTGATGTTTGTGTTCACCATGAGCCTTCTGAGTCACATTTGTATATGAAGAAATAAGGCTCAATGAAGTTAAGTAAGTTGCTCCAAATCTTATGTTGGGTTATTGGTGTAATTATGTCACTCACCAGTCTGTGTTATGAGGATCTTATACAACTAATCAATAAAGCTTCACATATACTATCTACTTTGATTTCTATGACAAGTCCTTGAAACAGATTGGAAAACCACTGTGAACCCCGATTTTAGATGAGAAAGCTGACGCTCATAAATGGTAGGTGATCGGCGAGTGATGATGGGACAGGGCTTGTACCCGTGTCTTCTGATGTTCCTTATACTGTACACACACACCATACATGCCATATACTGTACATACATATGTGTACATACATAATATACATGCTATATGCTGTACATGTACCGCACACACCACATACACGCTATATACTGTACATGCATACACGCACATACTGTACACACATACTATATACTGTGCACACATACACATACATACATACATGTCTGAACACACGTACAACACAAGTAGACATGCCTGCACAAGAAGGTCCATTTCAATTAAAATCGAAAATCAAATACAGCGAAATAATTGTCCTTTCTTAGGATTAATTTTTAAACTGTTTTAAGATACCGCTGCTCTTAATTACTTGTACTTCTATTTTGTGTCAAAACATTGGTCTAGGACCCACCTCCCTCTTCTGGAGATCTAACTGGGATAAAATATTTCCCATTTTCTTGAGACTTGATAAAACATAAATAGCTTGTACTTTGTCTCTCTTGGTTTTGATACCTAATGAAATGTGAAAAAGCAAAAGATGGCACATAAAAGAAATGCAGAAGATAACTAATTTAGAGATTAACTTCGGAAAAGCTCCAAAATTAGATCATGTAATTAGTTCACAGTTTAGAAGCCTTTGGTGGCATTAGATTTATGCAAACAAATTCCATTCACATAGTTAAGGAAGACTGAATGATTTTATAGAGGAATCATGTGTAAAATTGAGGATTACGTAGGCCCTATTCCTCAGATTCCTCTGTTACATCACCTGGTTTGCACAGTCAAGGAAATCCAAGAATGGACGCTAAATTGCTCACTGGAAAAGTTGATGCTGGACACTAACATGGTGGAAAGAAGGCTACAGCAAAGCTAAATGACAGCAAGTCTTTACAAGGCGAAAACATTCCTGAAGGCAAGCAGCCAAGGTAGGTAGGCTCCAAATTTGACCTGCTCTGGTCTCCATGTTTGTGCAATCCTGTACAGGGGTGAAATGAGTACAAGGCCGGGCTGGCTCACTGGTTTTTAAGTTGTATTTCTGTTAGCGTTGGTTCAGGAAATCCGACATACAAGATGGTCAGGTGCTGTCATTGTCCGGGTCGGGGACGGAAACAACAGAAGCCCAGGGATGTTTGGTAGCCACCGGCCCCGTGCAGCTTTATGACCCAATATTAGCTGCATTTCACCATACGCTTAAACACTGATTACAGCAATCTGATCATTAACTTAAAACATGACTCAATGGGAATTCTTCCTTAGATTATGAAAATCCAGGCTTCGGATTCAACTACGTAGATCCTTCAATGACTAACCAGTATAAACAGACCAGGCAATTGGGTAAGTACACTTATCCAATGTTTAAAAGAAAATGTTTTTTCTTCTCACTGAATTGACTGGTTGGTTGTGAGCACGGACAAAACAAAACGATTGTTTCATTGTGTGAACACTTCTTGGACAGTTCTTCCCCCGTTTACAAACCAGCTTTTTTTCAGATGAGTCAGTACATGGACACACTTTCAGAGGACAGGGGGAGATGGGTCAGGGTAGTTTTGCATTTGGCATGTGGCCAATAAACTCCTTCCTTCAATTTGGATTTTGGCTCATCTGTGAAACATGTGTCTCAGGGCAGGGTAGTGACAGTTTTCGGTTGGAAAAATACCACCACGTGTACCAGCAGCCTCTCCCCAGGCTGCCCTGAAAACAGCGGGGGCTGGTGTGCCTGTTCCTCTCCTGTTTGAGAACCATGTGCAAACATTCTAAAATAGGCAGTGTTTTTAAACTTTGTAGTGAGTTGGGTGAAGGTTTCAAGGATCAAATATTTGTAAATGTTTGAGAAACAAAAATGAGGCCATGAGATAATCCCTTGAGAAAAATGATACTGAATGTAAAACTGTCATTTCTAATATTTCAGTTTTGAGGTAAGACTCCATACAGGTATTCTCACTGGTTCCGTGCTGTTTTAATGCAGACTCAGATCGGCTCAGGTCTGCAATGCTGTTCTGTTGGCATGAAAGCCTATGGCAACGATCTCGCGCTAGAAAAAGCAGAGTTTAGATAAACGATGAGGTCTCCAAGGTTTTGAGAGTGTAAACGCAAAGCGTCACCTACATTTTGGGTGCATCTGGTTGTATTTTAAAAAGCAAATGAGAAATTAACTGTTTTCAGACATATATGTATATTATATATTTGTTCAAATGAATTAAAAATTTCCAAGTTGGTCTACATTCCTCTAAACATGGCCATCTCCTGACACGTTCTGTTTCAACGTCAAGAGAGACACTGTGTTAAGAAGATGGGCCAGTTTTTCCATCTGGCCTTGGACCTGAGCACTTCTGTGACATTGGAGTGGGTTTCCCTGAAGTTCCCGCAGGGGACACTCAATCAATGACACCAAGAGGGGTGCCTGGGGGGCTCAACTAAGTGTCTGACTTTGGCCCAGGTCATGATCTCGGGGTTCGTGGGTTCGAGTTCCACCTCGGGCTCTGTGCTGACAGTTGGATCAGAGCCTGGAGCTGCTTCCGATTCTGTGTCTCCCTCTTTCTCTGCCCCTCCCCCACTCGTGCCCCGTCTCTCTCTGTCTCAAAAATAAATAAACTATAAAATATTTAAAAAAAATAAGACACCAAGAAATTTGCTGACCAGGGACAAAATTTTTTTCTTAACAAAATTTATTGCTAATTTTTTTTTTATTAGAAATCAAGTCATGGTTATTATAGTAAATACAGCTGAGAAAAAAAACAATAAAATAAAAATTAAATACTAACATCCAATTTCTTTCTTCTAAATCCTTATTAGAAATAATAGTATTGATGGGGCACCCTGATGTCTCAGTCGGTTAAGTGCCCAACTCTTGGTTTTGGCTCAGGTCACGATCTCACGGTTTGTGAGTTCGAGCCCCGCACCAGGCTCTGCGCGGACAGTGTGGAGCCTGCTCGGGATTCTCTCTCTGCCCCTTCCCCCTGGCTCTCTCTCTAAAATAAATAAATAAAAATAAATAAGATGAATCCAGTACAATAATTCCAGTCGGAGCTTAACAATATTCATGTTTTTTAAGGGCTTTTAAGTCATAGGAATCTTAAGAAATATGCTGATGAGGAATGTATCTTTAGTAAAGGGAAACTTTCTTGAGACCTTCAACTCCACGCAGATCACAGCCTTCTACTGGAGCCTTTAAACAGCCAGTCCTGTGTGGGAGACGCCAGACTGAGCCTGGTGGGGAGTGTGGGGTGGCCCTGCCCCAGGAGGTGGGCTGGGGCTCACAGGTACCTCCTGCTCCTCCAGGAGCATCAGGTATGGGATAGAAGTTGGGCTTCGGTGCTGAACACTTAACGCTGCTCTGATTTTCCGAGTTTTATACCAAATACACTTCTGGAATACCTTCCGGACAATGCATTCTGCTCTGCCCGCCCCCCTCCCCCGCCCCGCAAGGGGGCGGGTGGATAGGGAATTGGAACAATTTTGTCAACGCTTCACTAAATTTTTCCTTAAAACCTAGATACAGTTTTCTTCAAACTTAGGTATAGCCAAGTGCCTATTCGTTCGGACAAGTAATAAATGACTAAGAAATAGTGCTGAGTTAATACAATCCCCTGTCAGTGTATCAGATGAAAGACTGTTAAACTTTTCTGTGTGAACATTTTGTCTCAGTTTTCATTGATGAAACTGATTTAAAGACCCTCGGGTTTAAGCTAAGAATATGTGACGTTTAGATTATATAATAGTTACGTAACTAGACTGCAGTTAATTATTGTCTGGACTTCTAATAGCTATTAATCAAGTAACCAGCATTTGTTTATTTGTTTGTTTTTGGTGGGAAATAGGATAATATGTTCTGTATTTTATTCCAGTGTGAAAGAAACAAGTACGAACAGTCAACAAGTAATTTTCAGTTTGTCACAAAAACGTGAAGGGAAGCCTTCTGTGTGTTAAAAGGGAAGTTGGAGATTTATTTTCTGCTTCCCTTCCTTCAGCGAGAGCAGCAGTTTGGGCTGTGTGGGGTCAGAGGTAGGACTTCTTAACCTTTTTTGTACCCTATCAAGATAGGTGAAGAGAGCCACCCTCAGTATTTCTTGAATCGGGCAAGAATTTTTGAGAATAACAAACACAGTCTTAGCCTTCTTGTGCATTATGACCTACAGATGAAAACAAACACGAGTTGAGGGGCAATATTTTTGAAAACAGAAGGAAAAAGTGCCCCTTTTAAACCTCATTTTAATACGCACATGTATTAAAGGTAATTAGGGAGCCAAAGAGCCCTTCTGGAGCGGGGCCTTGACGATTCTGGCCTTCTGTGCTCACAGAACAGGTCGGAAGGGGGAAGCCGGGGGATGATTGAAGGGCTGGAGAGATGACTTTCTGCAGTGCGATATTAGGGCCATTACTATGTCTGCATTTCAGTTCCGGTGCGCTCATATATTATTTTACCTATTAAAATATCATAAAGATTACCTACAATTAAAGATGATCTAGAGCCCAAGTCATAACTAGATCTAATTTCATGCAAACACACTTAGAGTGAATTCACTTTCAAGTGGAATTTAGCTAGCCTAATGGAAACAGTATGCACAAGGCACTGAAGAGACAAAGAAGGGCACTATCTACGGGCAGGACAATAAAACCCTGACCACCCTTTCAGGTATTCATACCCAAATAATCTGTCTTGAAGGGACATGGGTACAGCACTGCCTAAAAGAAAATGTCGCCTCGGTGTTTGTTTTCTAATAAACGACGTATTTCCAGTACTGAAACTCTGTCCTTAATTTCCTTCATCACGGGGGCGGGCCAGGCGGTCAGTTCTCCTTTCTCAATCAATCAGCATGTTTTCCTTCACATTTGTACCGACTTGAAACAACAGTTACATTTGCAACTTCCAGAAAGCAGAGATGAAACTTCGTTCCTGCTTTTGTGTCCAGCCTTACAATTTATTTCTCTCCTGGCAACAGATTTTAAATCTCTCTTCCTCCCCCTCTCGCTTTTCTTTCCTTTTCATGGGAACTGTTTGCTGAGTGCCGACAAAGGGCTGTGTGTGTGTGTATGTGTGTGTGTGTGTGTGTGTGTGTGTGTGTTCTCCCCTTTGCCTGGTTTCTGTGTTGGTGTGCACAGGCACGCATTCATTAACGTAATTCCTCCACATCCAACAAGGGCGCATCATAAACCCAGGAGAAAAAAAGCCTCATAAATATTTAGATGTCCCTTCTACCTTCCAAACCAGAGTGAAAAGCTTATTTAAGTGAGGAGTTGGTCTTGGTTAATCTACATGTGAATCAAGACGGGGGACAAAGGGATGAAAAGGAGATGGAAACTCGAATACAAACCCTATGGTCTCCAGGGGGTCATTCATCTTGTTCCTGTCAATACCAGCTCGGGGCTTGGCTTCTCTCTGCGCAGGAGCAAACAGAGCCCGTTTCCAGAGACAGCTGGCCAAGGAGGTGTGTGCTTTCTTCTATCCTGTAGATTTTTAAGGAATGGAATGGCTTTGCACTTTATATTTGACTGACTTCATTTTTCTACGCTGCTGCTATCCACAGGAGCGAGGCGTCTATATTTAGTGGCGTAAGCAAATACACAAGACAGGAAGTATGAACAGAATTGTTCTTCTAATGGTGACAAAATATACAGAAAACTTACCATTGTAATTGTTTCAGAGTGTATAATCCAGTGGCATGTACTACATCAGAATGTTGGGTAACTGTCACCACTATCTATTTCTGGAACCTTTTCATCATCCCAAACCTAAGTTCTGTACACACTGAACAGGGACTCCTGACCCGCCCCTCCCCCAGCACAAACAAGATTATTTTTAACTCCATACCCCAAACTCTCCACAGACTTAGAACTCCTGGGGCTTGATTTTGGATTTTGGGGGTGTCGAGGGGTGCAGGACAAGAGGGAGAGAAGGAAGATAAAGAAGGTAAAGGTAAAGCCAGAAAAGTCTTTTCTCCTAAGTGTGGTTTCACGGAGCTAATGAACTCCGAGCCCGGAAATGAATACGGGGAAAGAGACTTGGATGTCAAGTCGTCAGTCTGGTTTTCGCGAGAATGAAAGAAAATGATAGTGACAAGTTTAGCGGCTTGTGAAAAAGTCTCCATTCTTACTCGGAATTGGTTTAAGTAAGAATTTCAAAATAAAATTCAAAGATAAAACCCTATAATGCTTGATACCATTTGAAACAGCACAAATGGATTACGCGTATTATTGAACTATTCCACCGAATACCGGGGGATATGCTGTCCTTGACCCAAAGACTTGACGTGAAGGCTGGGAGTATAACCTATATAACTAACTGGTAAAATTCATTTGTATTGTTATTTCTCATTTTACAGATCTCTGAGGTTGTAACTATGTTGCTTTAAATGAAAACACAGAAGCATTATTGGTCAAATTCCATCACAAGGCAACATGTTACAGAAGAAAGTGGCAACCCCGATCTCACTTACTTTAAGAAATCTTTAAAAACAATTCAGTGCAATTTAAAAAAAAAAAGTGGGGGAGGTCCTACTGAGTTTGTTTTAATGGGACCTTGTTTTCTGAGCACATGTAGCCAGGCTCCCTCTTGAAGAATGAGTATTATCAGTTGACACGACATGTGAGTGACTAATACTCTTCTTCCCTTAATGGAAGTCATGCCTGTGATTGTCACTGATTATTTAAGGAATTTGAATATTTTATATTCTGTGAAGAGAGCAACTTTCAGGGGCAGGTGCTCAGGGAGGGGAGAGATGCACGTGTGGATCCCTGGGGGATCTTGGAAGACTAGGCAAAGCTGGTAAATTGGGAACTTGCAGTTCCAAATAATGGGGAAGCTGGTTCTCATTAGCTTAACCAAAAAGGAGGTTCACTGACCAAGGTAATGGGGAAATATGACTCAGACATTAATGCAAGAGCTCAAATGATGTCATGAGGAAATGTTCTTCCTGATTGGCTCTGTTTTCCTCCATGTTGGCTTTCTTTGGCAAGCTCTCTCTGTGTGGCGATCGCCACCATGGCTACTGTGTCCCTAAAATATTTTCATCCGCTGCAGCCACCAGTCCCACCAAGAAAAGAGAGGTCACTCTTTTCCCCAAGTTTCAGTGGGAGTCGTGGCAATGATCGATTTGCCTTCCTTGGGTCACGTGGCTACGTAAGGGCACGGTGTCCCGTGCACACTGCCTGCTGATGGTGGCAGGGGTGTTAAGGTACACACCAAAGTCACACTCAATTTCCCACAAAACATCAGAGGCGCTTTACAGAAAGGAGGAGGAGTAAGGGGAAACAGGCTAGGCAGATGACAGCTCTGACCGTTCACTCAAAATTGATCCTTCGTTGAGTTCAGGGTTTAGGACTTGTATCGGTGAGGGTTAGCGAGGCTTCTGGCCAAATGTGTATTAAGTTAAATACAATAAAAGTGTGTTTCTTCTTTGGAGAACCAGAAATGGACAAGTGAAGAGGTCTGTAAAATGGCCTTTCTCCAGGCAGTCCCTTGGGGACTCGTATCTTCTGGACCCAAGTCTCCACTGGTCCCAGTGGGACAGACCGTGCTGGAGGGTGCTGGGAGGCGTCCCTGGGCCAGCCTGGGAAGGGCCATCTACCTCCTTGGCTCCTAATCTATTGACTAGAACTCAGTCACAGGGCCACACTTGAAGAGAGGTGGACGCGTAGATGAGCTGTGCGCCCAGAAAGAAGAGGAAACCGTGTTGGTGAACTGATGCCATGTTTGCCTCCTCAGTTACCACGATTCTGCAGATGGGCTGGAAACCAGAGGCACGCGTAGTGGACGAGCGGAATGGCCAGAGTTCTCACTGTGTGCCGGTGGCTTCGCACATACCGACTCACAAAATCCTCTCATCAGCCTGGGAGTTGGGACAATCATCCTCATTGGAAGTGAAGAAAACAGAGGCACATGGAGGGTAGTTAACTTGCCCAAGGTGAACTTGCCCAATTAGGAATTGTTGGAGCCAGGGCTTGATACAGAACAGGTTGAACACACCGGGTGGTGGGGGAGACCAGGTGAGACGATGTCTGCAAGGCCCGGGTCATGCCTGGGAAACACGCAATTGGTGGAAGTTGTATTATTAACCTGGTCCTCAGGTTAGGCATAGCATCTCAGAGGAAGGCTCCGTTGGAGGCCAGGCTTGAGGCAGAAGGATGATGGGTGTCCACAGAGGCAGGTTCCAGAAGGTCCTTGCCTACTGAGTCTATGGGACTACTGGGGAGCCTGGATCTCTTCATTAAATCAGAGCCATCACTGAACTAGCCAAGTTCATGCAAGGGCAGGACTAGGCATCACCACGGCCTGCAAACAGGTGCACACTACCTTCCCGGGGGGGAACACCTTTCTCCATGGTCCTGTAGAGCCATCGATTCTTGTCCACGGGTGGAGCTAGTTGCTTCCTGCTCAAGGACTTTAAGCGCATTAAAAGACAGCCTATTGCTTGTAATTTGGGGCTTGTTACAAGTTCCCTTTGCCACCCCGCACGTTTCTTGAAGGCAGAGACAATTGCTTTGGTCCTGACACCAGGCACGCCGTGGAGTAAGCCATCTACGTGCTAACTGGATGTTGATAATGATTCCAACAGCCAGTACCTATTGAACCATCACTACACGCCAAGCCTATGTCCAGCCCTGGTAACTGTCTCCCCATTTCATCCTCACAGAAATACCACAAGCCAGTGGAGGGGTTTTCCTAGCACCCCATTTTTCAGCTGAGCAAACTAAGAGCTGCTGAGATCCAGGTGTCTGCCCCAGCCAGAGCCTTCCATGTCGTGTCACTTCCCCGGGCCGGTGGTAATTCTGTGACAGAGACCTGCTCTGTCCAGAGGCATGGAGACACCCAGACGGAGCAGAGAAGCCGGCGCAGGATCAGAGAATGGCTCCGTGGGGGAGTCTGGGGTGTGGGAGGAGAGGCCGTGGGGACAGATCCCCAGACCTCAACCAGGAGGTGCTCTACTAGGGACTGCGGTGGCAAACCGAAGGTCGGAACAAGTAGCCTCAAGCCCAGGAGAGGGGCCGTAGAGGGTGAAGGAGGGACTCCTTGGTCACAGGGTCAGAGATCGGGGCGTGGGTGCCCCAAGAGAGAGGGCGGCACACCCCAGTGGCAGAGGAGGTGCCGCCAGAGAAGTTCCAACTACAGAAAAGATTAATAAGGATGTTCAGAAACATTCCAAAGGGTTGAGCCAGGTCTCCATTGAAATGTAAATGAGGTCAGGCTTCGGGAGCCCCTGCTGGATTTTTCTGAGCCACTTTAGCAACCTTGTAATTTTCCCAACGTTTGTAATTTTTTTTTAAAAACTCTGTTCTATATAATTAAAACTCCTTTGTCCTTTTTAAAAATTTGTGTTTGTTTTGGATGCGGCAGGGATGAGGAGAGGTGGAGGTCCTTCCTGCAGGCTCCCGGGGCCTCCACTCAAGGGGCTGCCGAGGGAGAAGGAAACCAGGTGCGGCGAGGGGCTGGGGAAGCGCGGCTGGCCTGGGGCGCAGGCGGATGGAGGAGACTGATCCAGTCCTTTGGTTACTTCTAGAACTTAACTCTCAGACCCGGGAAGGATCTGTATCACACAGAATTTCAAGTCCACGTTAGGGGGAAGCCAGTGCACACACACTTATCTTTTTCTTATACGTGCAGTTTAAGTTAGGAAGGAAAGAGCATAGGCTTTTGCAAACCTGCTTTGTAAGAATTTGCTGCTCAGGGCCATTGTACCGCTGAAATCACTGGAGGTTCCCCATTGCAAAGGGGTGAATGCCAGCTCCTGAACTACCTGGTTGAAACTGCGAGGCCACGGAAGCTTCTGGGTGCTGTGCAGATGGGGCCTCGGTAGAACAAACTGTGGGGTTTAATTAGTCCGAAGATTTTCTCCCCAGACCTGGAGCTTCCTTGTGATTCTTAAAGAGGGAAGATGTAGTGAAGGACAGTGGCTTTTAGTTTTGTGAAGTCAATCACTAATTTAATTCAATTCCTACAAGAAAAGGTAAATGATGGGTCCCAGAACCCTTTTATTTTTTCTTCTCTGAAATGCTTCTTAATATTTTCCCATCACTCAAATTTATATACAAATGAGGACTTTTTATTCAACAATGCAGATCTTGTAAACGGTTTCAGACCCAGCACAGAATCTTAAAGGCCTCCTGAACCACCTGAACCCCATGAACCAATGTGAACTGTAGGAGCCACGGGAGGCTTAAAGTCACGGCCACGTAGACCCTTCGGGGTTGAGAGGCAGAGGAGCCAAACGCTGAGCTAGCAGGCAAGGAGTGTTAGAACCTGAACAATAAAACTGCCTGGTGGAAACATTTTCCTTGTGTTTTCTTCCTCGTGCAATTCCTTTATTTTCTTTACTACAATGACACCGTTAATGCATGCTGTCCCCGGTGGAGACTACTGAATACGGTGCCAAACGGGGGATAAGTGACGATGATCAACCTGACGTTAAGTATTTTTAAAAAGCCATATTGAGATGCCAGCAGTGTCTCCCACCCAGAAAGCTCACTGATGGACGTGAAGAACCAGGTTAAGGGACTTAGGTGTTGTGTTGCTAATGTGAATGTATCGTGTTATAAATAAAAATTCGATCACATCACATCAGCCAGTTCCGAGATTAAAGGAACTCACGGTGCTACTGAGACTGCGTGGAGAGGCTGTTGGGCTGGTTGGAAGGGACCCTCTGACCACGATGACAGAGAAAACAGGAGACATGAGCAACTGGTTTTGAGACTGGATGGGGGAGGGGAAACCCCAGGAGGGAGGGAGGCCCAAGCCCGGAGCTCAGGTTTGTGTCACCGACAAAGTGGACAAAGTGAGCTGACAGCTCAAACATATGACCAAGATTGTGCCTGGAGAAAATCTGGTGTAAAAACCAGTGATTTTAAGTTGTCTGCTGTGGTCTATGCAGCACTACCCTTACTTAGCACAAGGTCACATATACACGTTCCAGTGAGCCAGTTATGTAAAAAACAGACATCAGAGAGGGAAATTCTCATCAAGCTCTTGTCAGGGATCCAATTCCGGTTCACACTGAATCACAGCCCTGGGCATCCAATGATAACGCTCCGCCCTTTTGGTAACAAGTGAGGCAAATGTATATTTTGTTTAACGTCAGTATTATAATGAGGTCTGTGATTCACTGTGAAGCTGGACTCGTACAAGCATTTATTTAAAATCCCGTCTCCTTCTCAGCTACTTCAGTTTTATTGTGTGTCCCAGCTTTCGTCTTGAACTGAGTCTCTGCAAGCTGCTCTGGTGACCCGGAAACCACGGAGAGAAAGTGGGGGCTCTCTGGGTACAGTCTCTAGACGCCATGTGTGGCCAGGTGTGCTGACAGACGGTGAGCCCGTGTAAATCGGGGTTTCAGAGAGCCAGGCTTTCGAGGGTTCACCCGGAGACACCCAGCTCACTTCAGGGAAGGCCCTGGGAGCTCAGAGCTGTCTCTGTTCTAGCTGCTTCACACGTGACCTGCTGAAACTGACTTGCAGACGCCACTCGCCAGTGTGTGGACATTTGGCTCCTTGCACCCCACTCTCAGGCTTCAAGTTCCTCAAAACATGAGCTATTTTTTTCCCATAGCATCTGATGAGGAAAAACAAGGCGGGGGGTGCTCCTGGCTTTGCTTACCGAGTGTCTGCCGACATGGAAATAAAACATGGTTTTGCTGAGCTAGCAGGTGGAGCAGATGCCGCTATTTCTCACCTGCGTGTTGGCTGTGCTGGGGTTGGAGAGGCCCTTGCACGGGCATAACGGACATCCCATTTGAAACCTGGGGTCAGCCTGCGACTGTTAGTGTTAGAACAGACTGATGGAGGGTGTCTGGGTGGCTCAGTCAGTTGGGCGTCCGACTTTAGCTCAGGTCTCTTCACCTCATGATCTCGAGGTTTGTGAGCTCGAGCCCCGCGTCAGGCTCTGTACTGACAGCTCGGAGCCTGGGGCTGCTTCGGATTCTGTCTCCCTCGCTCTCTGTCCTCCATGCTTGTGCTTTGTCTCTCTCTCTCTCTCAAAAATGAATAAACATTTAAAAAAAATTAAAAAAAAAAAAGAACAGAGTGACGGGGCCCTGGTGTCCCGGGAGCTCACGCCAGTCTGGGAGGGCAGCGCCTGTCCAGCCCGGTCCCCGACCTTCCGGAAGATGTGCTCTTTCCAGGTCTCCTGACTGCCCGCTCAGCTGTCGCTGGGCCAGTTAAGGGGAGGAGGCGGCCCGCTTTCCCACACTGGCCCAACTTCTGCAGAGCTGTTTCTGCCGTCCGGCAGCTGAAAACGGGGTCTTGAAGAGCTCGGAGGCCGTGGGCCAGCTTCGCATCAACTGTTTCTGCTGCCGACCACACAGCCAGCCTGGGATCAAGGCTCCTTTTCATCAGGTTCTTTGTCCCTTTTACTTCCTGGTGTCAGCAGCCCTGGGAACAGGAAATGGTTCGTGCAATAGGAAGTGACAGGAAACTGATGACTAATTACTTTTGAGTTTTGTGAATACAATTTCAATGTAAACAGAGCTATTTACACACTTTCCAAAAACACACGTGTGTTGGTCAATAGGAGCTTTGCTGAGGCCTCACTCTTTTCAGGTTTTATTGTTACTATTATTTTTAAGTTGATTTATTTTGAGAGAGAGAAAGACAGCATGAGCGGGGGAGGGGGGGAAGGGAGAGACAGAATCCTAGGTGGGCTCCGTGCTCAGTGCTCACCTGAGCCACCCAGGTGCCCCTCTTCTCAGGTTTTAAAACCGTAACTGTTTACCCAGAGCTTACTGTGTGCTAGGGATTTTGCTGAGGACTTCACGTTCATTTATTCTAATCCAAAAACATCCTTAGGGTGCATCACCCCATCTTCTAGATGAGAAGACAGAAGCATAGTAGCATAAGCAACTTCTGATAAGTGGCAGGGGCAAGATATGAACCGGGGACCTCTGCGGGCGCAGCTGTAGACCCCGTGCCCGGCCGCTTCCCCCCCCCCCGGGCCAGCAGACTCTTCAGGGGACTGTTTTAGGACTTCGTTTTATTGCTTGGGGTTTCAAGGCAATTCGTGCACATCCTCTGTGAGAACAGCATTTCTCTGGCTTGGCAGGTAGTGGGGCGAAGGTGCCACAGCTGTACTTTCACAGTGTAGGCGGACGCGCCTGTGCCTTCCAGGACCCCAAGGAGGCCTGGCAGCTCCCCGCCCCGCATGGAGTGATGGGGTCTGGTGGGGGCCGTTCGATTCAGTGAAAGCCAACATGAGGCGCCGGCCCGGCCGAAACGTTGGGACCTGGTCAGCTGAGGGATCGGAGAAAGTCAAGTCTGGTTACAGGGCCCCAGAGGTCAATCAAGGGAGCCGGTGCAGAGAAGGGCCCGCCAGTGGCCAGTGGCCCGGCCGCCCAAGAGGAAGCGGGGCCCCGAGTGGGAGTCGGATCATGGCTGGCGTGTCAGCTGATGGGAGTGCTTACAAGGCTGTCTTTGAACTCTGAACACAAGTCTTTTTCTCTTTCCTCATTTCATGATCTAACGGTTTTGTGTTGATTCGCTCCTCCCATCCTTTCTGCTCCCTTACCAGCTTCACCTGCACAGAGCAAGGCCGCTGCCCACACACCCCGCCCGGCTGCCTGTCTTGGCGTCAGCGGGCGCTTTCCCGCTACTTAATTCCAGGCTCACGCTATAAATACAGGGCGCCCATTTTAGAACTGCTCAACAAAACGTGTTACTCATTTCACTCTGCTACATTTCATTTCCAGCCGAAAAACCACGCTCCCCGCCAGTGGGGATAGAGGAAGGCAGGGCATCAGGGCCAGTGAGTCCAGCTGGGGGCCCTTGAAGATCTACAAAATGTGACTGTGACACATTTTTACAGACGGGCTTGGACAGAATAATTAGGAAATAGTAAATGCTGGCCTCATCAGTATTACTTGTAGAGTTCAGCAAAGGAATGTGAATGGCTATGTAGGACAGAGGAGGGAGCAGAACAGAGGTACCTCTTTGGCGTGAAATTAAAAAGTTTATCGTAAGGAGAACGATTAATCATGTTTCGGTTCTGGCAACGACCTGTTTATTACAACATTATTTGGTGGAAAATAGAAGGTAAAGCCAGAAACTCTGGTATTTATTTCATTGTAACCGGGTAAACGGGATTTTCATAAATTCTCTTTCTGAACTTGGATATATGCCCAAGGGCCCATACATACGTTAGACAAAAAAATAATGTAGTCGCAATCAGTAAAAACTAGGGAAACTCAAATTTAACGGACATGAGGATGGGAAAGAAGCAATTTTCTAAACATGCAAATCAGCTGACAGCAATAGTATTATTATTCAAAAGGTTTTTAGCCACTGGTAGGGCAGGAGCGTGAGTGACTGGAGTGGCCCAGCAGGGGGGGGGGG